>NC_057807.1:219608558-219720098 GCF_018294505.1 Triticum aestivum | reverse complement strand
GGGCGGCGGGGGACCGGCGGTGGGGAGTGTTTTCGGGGCGGGCGAGGCGGTGCACCGCCGACCGCGGGCGGCGGGGGGCTGCTGTTTGGCCGGTGGTGGCTGGCGGCTCAGGGGGGGTGGAGGTTGAAGATGAACCGTGGGCCCTTGATTTCGTATCCAACGGCTGCAAAATTGACTGACCAGAGATGAAAAAGTCAGTCGACCGACGTGTAGCCTCACCTTGCTAGTGCGTTCAGTTTCGACAACAATATTCAGTTTTGACAGCAAAATTCAGTTTCGACAGTTAGGTTCAGTTTCGACAGTTAAGTGCAGTTTCGACAGTTAAGTTCAGAGATGAGCGGCTGATGTATTTTACATCTAGCACTTTGTGGTTATGTATTTTACGTCATGTATTGGAGATGCTATTAGAATTCCACTAAGTTAACGTTGTTCGTTGTCTCTCTTGTCCTGCTTCAGCCTCGGCGTCGTACAACTCACCGGAGCTGCTCCAACGACGAAACCCTCTATCACAGCGGAGCAGTAACTCGGGCTCCATCTCCAGACGCCTAAGATCTTCTTCCCCTCCTCCGACAGCACAGTCAGCCGGAGCATCCTCACCGACCAACCCAATCACGCTGAGATCGACATGGCTTCGCCAAAGAGGTTGTACACTTGTTGCATCTCTTTTTACTCTACATGTTATATATATTGTCCACTGAGCAGACGGATTTGTTCCTTTAGTGCCTCCTTGAAATAAAAAAACGTAGGAATTTTAATTTTCACTTGTCCTCCTTTTCAAATTCCTATTCATGAAGCACAAGACTAAGAGATAGTAGCATAATAGCATTATAACCGTACATTTTCTTGTGGTTTGACTTAATCTCACCATGCTTCTTTGCATCCTGTGATCTTCCAATTGTTGTGAATCAAACACTCAGATTGGCAGAAATCCTGTGTTTTTAAATTCTCTGTTTTGCACGTGCATTCCTATCCTATTCCTGTCTATTTCCTATCCCTACATTGTTGGAATCCTCCAATTCAAACGAGCCCTTACAGAATTACTTCTCTTACCGATAGTTGTCAAAGAAAACCTTGTGTGGTTTTGTCCCGGTCCTCCTGCGCCGTCGTCCACCCCAGCTCAGCTGCTCCAACGACAGAAGGGTCCAGCAGAGCAGGGATCCGGCCTCCAGACTGTGTTTCGCCGCCTCAGATCTTCTTCCGCGCCGCTGGCAGCCATGAAAACTGCATTACCATCATCAACCGAGCAGATGACCTCGAGGACTACACGGGTCCGCAAGAGAGGTCGCACTCTTTCGTGTCTGCTTACATTATGCATCGCTTAATATTACATGCTACTTTATCGTCCTGTTCACCGATTAGACTCTGAGTCAGCTCCAAACTAATGGTCAAACTTGAGTTTTTAAATGGTTGTGGGGTACATATCGGGGCCGATATCAATAGTATCTATCTACTATCTGGTTAATCTCCTGTGTCTACTATGAGTTTCATGTTGGCTGGGAAACAAATAGTAAAGAAGCCATTATCTGTATTTATTAACTGAAGCCATTATCTACCTGCTATTATTGGTTTTGGGTCTATCCACAGGTTGCTACCATCACTCTGGATTTCTGCATGCACTCCTTACATAATCTCACTATGTTTTATTCCTATGCATGACAGTTATTGTAAACAATGGAACTGAACATGTAGAGCAAAAGAGACGAGCCTTGCGTGGCAATATAATTTCATGCAGACGTCGCTCCATGGTAGGCGCAAAGGCAACCCCCTCCGCGCATTTCGGATTGTAATCGAGAGGAAGATATCTGTTCTGAGGGGGATTCATAAGGAGAAGATAACCCCTGAGGTCTTCGCTCTAACTTGGCATGCTGATGTTGGTTATATCATGCATATGGTGTCTTGCATTACTTACTTTATACATCAAATATGTCATCTGCTTAGTTTAGACATCCTTTGTGCGAATGCCATCTGTTTAGTTTATTCATCGTTTATATGAATTATGCAACGCCACCTTGTTTAGCCAGGCATCATATATGTGAATTTTGCAATGCCATCCTGCTTAGCCAGTCATCTTATATGTAAATTATATCAGGCCATCTTTTTTTGTTACATATTACATTCGTCAACAATGTTAGTACATTCAACTGCTCTTCGTGTGCATCAGCCATTTGACACGGTGATGGCAAATTCTGGAGTGAAAACAAGGTCTTCTGAGTAGACTATGCTATCTGACGAAGCGTATCTCGATGGTTATGGATAGCTCCTCAGAGGAGGATTCAGAGACAGATGACCAGTCCTATTCCCCCCCCCCTGAGGTGTATGCTCTAACTTGGCAGGGTTATGTTGCTCATATTGTGCATATGGTGTCTTGCATTTCTATGCCATTTGATTAGTTTAGACATGCTTTGTGTGAATGCCACCTGTTTAGTGTCTAATTACCATATATGTGAATTATGCATTGCCATCTTGTTGCAAGACATTATATATGTGAATTATACAATGCTATCTTGTTGCAAAGGCATTATATATGTGAATTATGCAATGCCATGCTGTTTAGCCAATCATCATGTATGTGAATTATATCATGCTATCATTTTTTGTATTACGTGTTCCATTTGTCGACAACGTTTGTATATTCAACTACTCTTCCTGTGCATCAGCCATTTGAAGCGGTGATGGAAGTATCTGGAGTGAAAACAAGGTATTCAGAGCAGACAATGCTACCTGCTGAAGCAGACATCTTGCTGGCTACAGAGAGCTCCTCAGAGGAGGATTCAGAGACTGATGACCAGTCCTATTTCCCCCCTGAGGTCTATGCTCAAACTTGGCAGGGTTATATTACCCATGTCATGCATGTTGTCTTGCATTGCTTAGTTTTTACATCATATATAGATTGCCATCTGCTTACTTGCTTACTATATAAATCATATATTTGAATTATATCATGCCATCATGTTTACATAGTACATACACATCATCTATGTGAATTATGGCATGGCAACCCATTTAATAAAGACATCATATAGTTATATCATCTCATCCTGTTTAGTGTTTACAGTCATCATATTTAGAATTATGGCATTCTATCCATGAATGTATGTGAATTATGGCATGCCAACCTATTTAATAAACACATTATATAGTTATGTCATGTCATCCTGTTTACATAGTCTCATATTTTGAACTATGTCTTTCCATCTTTTTTAGTTAGCCATCATAATGTGAAATTGTGTCATGCTATCCTGTTTAGTTAGCCATCATATATGTGAAAATGTGTCATGCTATCCTGTTTGGTTAGACAACATAAATATAAATTATTTCATGCCCTCTTTTATTCCCCACTATCCATTGCACCTGTCTATCATACAATGTCTATATGTTCAATTACTTTTCTTGTTTATCAGCCATTTGAATTGGAGAGCGTGATGGCAGTATCTAAGGGAGTAACAACACGGTCTTCAGAAAAGATAGTGCTACCAGTTGATGCAGATAGAACCATGGTTGTACTTGCCCAAGGACCAGAGCCACCACACATAACCCAGACTCTCACAGATTGTACCCCTACCCAGTTGAACAGAGAACTAGCTACACCCCTTTTAACCCCAACCCCGGCAGATAGTAACCCAGTTCCAGTTGACACAACACCGTCTCCACCACAGAGCACCCAGACACGAGCGGTTAGTAAGGGAACTGCAGTGCCCAAAGCACGAGGACCACCACTCCAAATTCCAATTCAATGCTTAAAGGAGAAGAAGATTTGTTCTCAGGTCAGGTTCTGTAGCTATGGTTCATACTCCTTTGCTCTTGCATTACTGTATTTACTCATACCAACCATTTTCAAATTTGAAGGATGGAATTGAAACTCCAATGGCGCAACAGGTATGTTTTAAACCTGTTTCTTTAACTGGTTTGCTGTTGTAACCTGCTCTATGTTGATTTCAGTTTCAATTGAATAAACAGTTATGTTCTCATGTCATGCACATTACAAGTGTTGTTATTGCTCTATAGTTACCCACATTTATATTCTGTCTATTCTGCTTTGTCTTGAATAAATATTATTTGAACTGTGTCTCTATCTTGATTTGGCAACAAAAACTAGAATGATATAGACCATAAAGTGACCATGGCACATAGATATATGTTTGTTTCATGTTGTTATCCTGTCCACTTTACTACTGAACTCATTTACCAAAATGAGTTTCATATACAACATGGTAAACATGTGATGTGTCTGCTTGTTTCTCTTTTAGAATGCGGACAAAATATTGGAGAACAGTACCACGTTATCCAATGGTAAAGGAAGTAATGCAGATAAGGTTTAAGATAGTGAGACATCCCTGTTGGTCTGCAAGAAAGCTAATAAAAACTATCTTGACGATAGTGAGGGAACCCAAAAGTCCTGTCTTGATGTAGTGTTTAAGTTACTGGCCACTGCTGTTGGCACAAGCTTTTCGAACTCGCTGCCTGAATCAGTTCGTCTTCTTGAGTCTTAACTTCAAGTTGAAAGACATCGATCAGATGTGCTGCGACAGGAAGCTGAAGGACTAAGGAAGTCCCTGTAGAATTCAGATGCATATTTTCTGGTGCCACAGCAAGCGCTGGAGGATTTAAGCGCCAAACAAGAGAAAGTTAATAAGCTTGCTAAGCATCTTGCCAGCATTATGGGTACCCAGGATATTGTTTCTTGAGATCTTCTGAAGTGGTTTCAGTTCTGGATTTGTTTTGCTGCGGCGTTTATTTGCGCTGGTCGCCAACCTTGACAACCAGTGTATATGATATGCTGCTTTGTTCCCTATATTTGCACTGGTGGCGAACTTTGATGCCCAGTGGATGTAATATGTGTAACAACCGTGATAGCCTAGCATAAGTTGCTTGCTTATTTATTTCCTTGTTGTCTTGTTTATTTCTTTGCTTGTAGTCAGTGTAGTTCTTTTTAAAACTAGGCCACAATAACCATGGGCTAATATTTACTGTAGTGACACTGGGCCTCCTACGGGCCGTAGAAACAGTGGGTCTTCTACGGGCCGTAGAAACAGTAGGCCTTCTACGGGCCGTAGAAACAATGGGCCTTCTACGGGCCGTAGAAACACTGGGCCTTCTATGGGCCGTAGAAACAATGGGCCTTCTATGGGCCGTAGAAACAATGGGCCTTCTACGGGCCGTAGAAACAATGGGCCTTCTACGGGCCGTATCATCAATGGGCCTTATACGGGCCATATGACCATAACGGGCCATCGTTAATAGGCCGTATTTGATGACGCTATGAAAATGACCCAACGTATTAACGGACCATAAACGGGCCGATGTAACCACGGGCTAAATTTGGCCCACAAGCAGAAAATGACAGTAACGGGCCGTAAGTAAACGAATGCCGGAAATGAGCCCAAGAATAAATGGGCTCTGAGAAGGACAAAAGATAACATTTGCTGGAAACAGCCCAACTGAATAACGGGCCCTTAATGGGTATAAAATGATATACTGTTGATTACGGGCCAGTTTCACCACGGGCCGTTAGTGGGTGTAAAGTGATACACTGTTCATTGCGGGCCAGTTTCACCACGGGCCGTTAATAGGCCAAGATTTACATAGGGCCTCATATGGGCCGAAAGACGTCATGGGCCATCATGGGCCAAAAGTGAAAACGGGCTGGAATCATATTGGATGGCCCAGATGACGCTACTGGGCCTAATTCGGATAGGGCGTAACGGGCCTTGGGTTAGCGGGCTGTAAATGGGCTATATGCGAACATGCCGTTAACAGGCTTTCCATGGGCCGACCCGCCACCTTTTGACCAAGTCAAACGGGCCAGCCTTTTCACAGGAATGGGCCTCTGTTGGGCCATGCCACATGTCGACGTATCATAGGCGCCTTCTGTCCAATGAGTGGATGACATCTGTCCCAACGGTGAGCCGACACGTGTTTCCTCCAACCAATGATGATTTTACACGTGGAAAATCCCCATTGGTCGGGGCTGTTAACGGGTTATCGGATCCAAAACCCGACCCGATAGCTTAACAGCGTTCCATTACGGTGGATGCCACGTGTCAGTCACCCTTGACAAAAGCAGTTCTGTGACGCGCGATTTATCGTCATGGAAGTGGACACTTCCGTGATGATAATTTTGGTAATGTCATCGAACACTTCTACGACAACACAGGTATGACTATCTTGATTCTGTCATAAATTTGTCATGGATGTACATGCATGACAAAAAACGCGACCTACTGTGACAAACACGTATCATCACGAAAGTGTATTTTTTTGTAGTGTTGGTCTTCGAGAAGTGTGCTTAGGGTGGAGAAGCCTTGGCCTTCATGAGTTCTTGTTCCGCCTTGAGAGCACCAATGTAGTTGTCGTCGAGGGACTTGTAGTTCTTGAGGAAGATAGTCTTGGAGATGTCGTTGTTCAATCCCATCATGAAGTGGAACTTCATCCAAATGGGGTCGTCCACGCCAGCTCGTCGCAAGGCATTCTTTATCTCCTTGAAGTACACATCGATGGACTTGGATCCTTGGATGGTGCTCTCCAATTGGCGTATAAGTTGTTCCGTGTAGGTTGGAGGCACAAACTCTCGCCACATAGCTCTCTTCGTCTTGGGCCAACTCATGTCGTAGCTCTCCGAAGGTGTGTGAAGCCACCATGTTGACCCGTAGTCGTGGAAGTTTCTTGTGGCGCACTTCACTTGATCTTCGGGAGGAACTTGATGTAGCTTGAGGTAGTCGTCCATCAAGCGCTCCCACTCGAGATACTTCTCGGGTTCTAGAGTCCCATAGAAAGGAATCTCGTGGTCGGTGTCAAGGTCGTAGTAGCTCATGGAAGTCACAGACTTGATCTTGGGGAGCTTCTCTTGTTCATTGGCTCACTCCATTGTTCCATAGAGCGGAGTTTTAGTCATCTTGCCCATGAGGCATGGTTTGCAAGTATCAAATGATTCATAATCTTATATGCAATGTGGTATGATGCTATGGCTCTTGCTTACAAGCTTCTTTACTTTCTCTTTTGCTTAAAAGCTTATTCTCTTCTTTTTTGATATGGCCACAATGCGAAATGCACAAACCAAGGTAGCAATTGTGTATATACGGGAACAATCTTATGACACAAGAGATGATATAATAGTAAGATGATACCAATATGATATGGTATGTATGCAATGGAAGGTGTAGATCGATGATCACTAATGTGCACAAGTAACGTTGCCGGCAATACTCGATGGCTAGTCTCGATAGGCAAGTGACGCAAAATGGGATAGGGGTTAACAATGCAATGGCAAAGGGAATATACAATGGTGTCGTTGAGGTTACTGTCCTTATATATGACGATGACCTCGTGGCAATGATGAGTGGCGGTGTTCTCGATATCGAACCATTCCTAATTAGCCAAAACACCTTAGGAAACAGAAAAACCACAAACTCAAAATCTCGAATGTCAAATGTCAAATGGTGGTAGTGAAAGGCGGTGGTGGTTTTGCACTCGGCAATGTGGACGTGGAATGATGGGTTATGCGAGACGAAGTTGAAGTTGCCATCCCTAAGTAGCCAAAACACCTTAGGAGACACAAGCCACAACTCAAACAAGCTCAAACAAAATTGGGTTAAGTTGGGGTGGCGGAAGTGTATGGTGGGCAAGGTTATGCGGAAGTTATGGTGGTGGTTGATGAAGAAGTAACCGTCCCTAAGTAGCCGAAACACCTTAGGAGACTCTAATCACTACTCAAGCAACCACAAATGCTATGGGGACCAAGATGGGTTAGGTTGCGGAAGTAGGTGGTGGCAATGCGGATGGTGTGGTGAAGGCCCTAGGCAAAGTTGCCAAATTTCCAAAAAATTCTATGGAGTCAAAAGGTGGTGAAACCAATGTGAGGACCTTGGGCACGTTGATAGCTTCAAAACGAGCCAAAGAACACTCAAATCGGAGTTTAGAGCGAAAAGTTATGATGAAAACGGTGAAAGAGGCTGATGCTGAAATTTCTGGTAAAGTCTCTGGTTAGGCCGGAAGTTCCGGGCTCCGGAAGTTTTGGGGGTCGCGGAAGAAGTGCGGGGAGTCTGGGGGATTTTGGGGTAAACTCTCTGGTTAGCCCGGAAGTCCCAGGGTAAGGACGGAAGTTCCGGGGATGCCGGAAGTTCCGGGGGTCATGGAATTTCTTCCGGGACGAACCCTAAATTCCAGATCTGATAACGATGGCAGAAAAACATGATTTCTCGGGGCAAAATTGAGAAGATTTCGTGGATGGAAGTGGGGGAAAAGATGGGGAAAAGCTAGATCCACTTGAAACCAAGCAAAACCATGGATCAAAATCAACAAAACTTCATCAAACCAACAAATCGCAAAACAATGGGGGCTATTTTTGGTCGGGATTTTCGAATTTAGGACTAAATCAAGCAAAATAAGGCTAGAAATGGAGGGGGAAGAATCCAAATTCGTGATCAACGTGGCTCATGATACCATATAATACGGGGCTAACCCGGTGTAGGGCGATCTTTCACGATTGGAGTGGATTCCCTCGAAGTACATGAAGAACACGGGGAAGAACGGAGAGAAATCACAAGGGGAAACACTCAAGAACAAGTCCAATCACACATGCTCTAGACAATCAAACACACAATATCCACACGGGTACATGAACAACAAAGGGAAAGGTACAAGGTAAAGTTCAACCTAAATCCAAAGGAGATGGGGGCTTGAATCCTAGAAGGACCTTCTTCGTGAGGAGGTCTTGAATCCCTCGGGATCTTCTCCTAGATGGAGGTCTTCGCCTCCAATGGAGTATTCTCTCTCGAGAGAGGAGAAGGTAGGAGCAAAGCTCACATACAAATGAGTTATCATATTTGCTCACCCTATAATGGAGGAGGGGGATGAGTATATATAGTGGTTGTTGGGGAACGTAGCAGAAATTCAAAATTTTCTACGCAACACCAAGATCAATCTATGGAGTAATCTAGCAATGAGGGAAAAGGGGAGTGCATCTACATACCCTTGTAGATCGCTAAGCGGAAGCATTCAAGTGAACGGGGTTGATGGAGTCGTACTCGTCATGATCCAAATCACCGATGATCCTAGTGCCGAACGGATGGCACCTCCGCGTTCAACACACATGCAGCCCGGTGACGTCTCCCATGCCTTGATCCAGCAAGGAGAGAGGGAGAGGTTGGGGAAGACTCCGTCCAGCAGCAGCACGACGGCGTGGTGGTGGTGGTGGAGGAGCGTGGCACTCCAGCAGGGTTTCGCCAAGCACCGCAAGAGACGAGGAGGACTTGGGAGAGGGGAAGGGCTGCGCCAGGACTTGGGTGCGGCTGCCCTCCCACCCCTCCACTATTTATAGGTTGGGAGAGAGGGGGCCTCCCCCCCTAGATCTCACCTAGGGTTGGGGGCGGCGGCCAAGGGGGGAGGAGTGCCTCCCAAGTCAAGTGGAGGGCCTCCCCCTTAGGGTTTCCCCTCTCCCATGCGCATGGGCCTTGGGGGGGCTGGTGCCCCTAGCCCATTAAGGCTAGGGCGCCCCCTTACAGCCCATGCTGCTGTATTGAACATGGTGGAACATTTTCCGGACCTCCGGACCCCTCCGGAATCCTCCGGAACCTTCTGGAAGCTTCCCGGTACAATGCCGGAAAAACCGAACTTTTCCCGGAACCCGAACAACAACTTTCCATATATAAATCTTTACCTCCGGACCATTCCGGAACTCCTCGTGATGACCGGGATCTCATCCGGGACTCCGAACAACATTCGGTAACCATGTATATCTACTCCCTATAACCCTAGCGTCATCGAACCTTAAGTGTGTAGACCCTACGGGTTCGGGAGACACGTAGACATGACCGAGACAACTCTCCGGCCAATAACCAACAGCGGGATCTAGATACCCATGTTGGCTCCCACATGTTCCACGATGATCTCATCGGATGAACCACGATGTCGAGGATTCAATCAATCCCGTATTCAATTCCCTTTGTCTACCGGTATAGTACTTGCCCGAGATTCGATCGTCGGTATCCCGATACCTTGTTCAATCTCATTACCGGCAAGTCTCTTTACTCGTTCCATAACACATCATCCCGTCATCAACCCCTTGGTCACATTGTGCACATTATGATGATGTCCTACCGAGTGGGCCCAGAGATACCTCTCCGTCACACGGAGTGACAAATCCCAGTCTTGATTCGTGCCAACCCAACAGACACTTTCGGAGATACCCGTAGTGTACCTTTATAGCCACCCAGTTACGTTGTGATGTTTGGTACACCCAAAGCATTCCTATGGTATCCGGGAGTTGCACAATCTCATGGTCTAAGGAAATGATACTTGACATTAGAAAAGCTTTAGCATACGAACTACACGATCTTTGTGCTAGGCTTAGGATTGGGTCTTGTCCATCACATCATTCTCCTAATGATGTGATCCCGTTATCAATGACATCCAATGTCCATGGTCAGGAAACCGTAGCCATCTATGGATCAACGAGCTAGTCAACTAGAGGCTTACTAGGGACAAGGTGTTGTCTATGTACCCACACATGTATCTAAGTTTCCTATCAATACAATTATAGCATGGATAATAAACGATTATCATGAACAAGGAAATATAATAATAATAACTAATTTATTATTGCCTCTTGGGCATATTTCCAACAGTCTCCCACTTGCACTAGAGTCAATAATCTGTTGGAAATATGCCCTAGAGGCAATAATAAAAGTGTTATTATTATATTTCTTTGTTCATGATGATTGTCTTTTATTCATGCTATAACTGTATTATCCAGAAATCATAATACACGTGTGAATACATAGACCATGACATGTCCCTAGTGAGCCTCTAGTTGACTAGCTCGTTGATCAACTGATAGTCATGGTTTCCTGGCTATGGACATTGGATGTCGTTGATAGCGGGATCACATCATTAGGAGAATGATGTGATGGACAAGACCCAATCCTAAGCATAGCACAAGATCGTGTAGTTCGTTTGCTAGAGCTTTTCAATGTCAAGTATCTCTTCCTTAGACCATGAGATCATGTAACTCCCGGATACCGTAAGAGTGCTTTGGGTGTACCAAACGTCACAACGTAATTGGGTGACCATAAAGGTGCACTACAGGTATCTCCGAAAGTGTCTGTTGGGTTGACACGGATCGAGACTGGGATTTGTCACTCCGTATGACGGAGAGGTATCTCTGGGCCCACTCGGTAATGCATCATCATAATGAGCTCAAAGTGACCAAGTGGTTGGTGACGGGATCATGCATTACAGTATGAGTAAAGTGACTTGCCGGTAACGAGACTGAACAAGGTATTGGGATACCGACGATTGAGTCTCGGGCAAGTAACGTACCGATTGACAAAAGGAATTGTATACGGGGTTTGATCGAATCCTCGACATCGTGGTTCATCCGATGACATCATCGAGGAGCATGTGGGAGCCAACATGGGTATCCAGATCCCGCTGTTGGTTATTGACCGGAGAGCAGTCTCGGTCATGTCTGCATGTCTCCCGAACCCGTAGGGTCTACACACTTAAGGTTCGGTGACGCTAGGGTTATTAGGAAGACTTTGTATGTGATTACCGAAAGTTGTTCGGAGTCCCGGATGAGATCTCGGACGTCACAAGGAGTTCCGGAATGGTCCGGAGGTGAAGTTTTATATATGGGAAGTTGTCTTACGGACACCGGAAGAATTCGGGGTCATATCGGTATTGTACCGGGGCCACCGGAGGGGTTCCGAGGGTCCACCGGGAGGGTCCACCCCTCTCGGAGGGCCACATGGGCCGCAAGGGGCAGGGAGCCAGCCCCTGGAGGGCTGGGCGCGTGCCCCACCTTGGGCCCATGCGCCTAGGGTTGGGGGGAAATCCTAAAGAGGGGCGCCCCCCTTGCTTGGGGGGCAAGCCTCCCCTCCCTGGCCGCCGCCCCCCCTCTAGATCCCATCTAGAGGGGTCGGCCCCCTTGCCCCTTCCCCTATAAATAGAGGGGTGAGGGGAGGGCTGCTGGAAACAACTCAAGGCGCAGCCCCTCCCCTCCCCAACACCTCTCCTCCTCCGTACGCGCTTGGCGAAGCCCTGTCGGAGTACTGCTGCACCAACAACACCACGCCGTCGTGCTGCCGTTGGAGCAATCTTCCTCAACCTCTCCTTCCTCCTTGCTGGATCAAGATGGAGGAGACGTCGTCCGTCCCGTACGTGTGTTGAACGCGGAGGTGATGTCCGTTCAGCACTTGGTCATCGGTGATCTGAATCACGGCGAGTACGACTCCATCATCACCATCCCCTTGAACGCTTCCGCACTCGATCTACAAGTGGTATGTAGATGCAAACTCACTCCCTTGACTCATTGCTTGGATGAACTCATAGATGGATCTTGGTGAAACCGTAGGAAAATTTTGAATTTTCTGCAACGTTCCCCAACAGTGGTATCAGAGCTAGGTCTATGCGTAGTTCTCTATTGCACGAGTAGAACACAATTTTGTTGTGGGCGTAGATCTTGTCAACTTGCTTGCCGCTACTAGTCTTATCTTGCTTCAGCGGTATTGTGGGATGAAGCGGCCCGGACCAACCTTACACGTACGCTTACGTGAGACCGGTTCCACCGACTGACATGCACTAGTTGCATAAGGTGGCTGGCGGGTGTCTGTCTCTCCCACTTTAGTTGGAGCGGATTCGATGAAAAGGGTCCTTATGAAGGGTAAATAGAAGTTGACAAATCACGTTGTGGTTATTCGTAGGTAAGAAAACGTTCTTGCTAGAACCCAATTGCAGCCACGTAAAAGATGCAACAACAATTAGAGGACGTCTAACTTGTTTTTGCAGCAATTGTCATGTGATGTGATATGGCCAGAAGTTGTGATGAATGATGAATGACATATTGTGATGTATGAGATCATGTTCTTGTAATAGGAATCACCACTTGCATGTCGATGAGTATGACAACCGGCAGGAGCCATAGGAGTTGTCTTTATTTTTTATATGACCTGCGTGTCATTGAAGAACGCCATGTAACTTACTTTACTTTATTGCTAAACGCGTTAGCCATAGAAGTAGAAGTAGTCGTTGGCGTGACAACTTCATGAAGACACGATGATGGAGATCATGATGATGGAGATCATGGTGTCATGCCGGTGACAAGATGATCATGGAGCCCCGAAGATGGAGATCAATGGAGCTATATGATATTGGCCATATCATGTCACTACTATATAATTGCATGAGATGTTTATTATGTTTATGCATCTTGTTTACTTAGAACGACGGTAGTAAATAAGATGATCCCTTACAACAATTTCAAGAAGTGTTCTCCCCTAACTGTGCACCGTTGCTAAAGTTCGTCGCTTCTAAGCACCACGTGATGATCGGGTGTGATGGATTCTTACGTTCACATACAACGGGTGTAAGACAGATTTACACACGCAAAAACACTTAGGGTTAACTTGACGAGCCTAGCATGTACAGACATGGCCTCGGAACACGGAGACCGAAAGGTCGAACACGAGTCGTATGGAAGATACGATCAACATGAGAATGTTCACCGACGATGACTAGTCCGTCTCACGTGATGATCGGACACGGCCTAGTCGACTCGGATCGTGTAACACTTAGATGACTAGAGGGATGTCTAATCTGAGTGGGAGTTCATTATAATAATTTGATTAGATGAACTTAATTATCATGAACTTAGTCTAAAACCTTTGCAAATATGTCTTGTAGATCAAATGGCCAACGCTCATGTCAACATGACCTTCAACGTGTTCCTAGAGAAAACCAAGCTGAAAGATGATGGCAGCAACTATACGGACTGGGTCCGGAACCTAAGGATCATCCTCATAGCTGCCAGGAAACAATATGTCCTAGAAGGACCGCTAGGTGACGCTCCCGTCCCAGAGAACCAAGACATTATGAATGCTTGGCAGACTCGTGCTGATGATTACTCCCTCGTTCAGTGCGGCATGCTTTACAGCTTAGAACCGGGGCTCCAAAAGCGTTTTGAGCATCACGGAGCATATGAGATGTTCGAAGAGCTGAAACTTGTTTTCCAAGCTCATGCCCGGGTCGAGAGATATGATGTCTCCGACAAGTTCTATAGTTGTAAGATGGAGGAAAACAGTTCTGTCAGTGAGCACATACTCAAGATGTGTGGGTTGCACAACCGCCTGACTCAGCTGAACATTAACCTCCCTGATGAGGCGGTCATTGACAGAATCCTCCAGTCGCTCCCACCAAGCTACAAGAGCTTTGTGATGAACTACAACATGCAGGGGATGGTGAAGACCATTCCTGAAGTGTTCTCAATGCTGAAGTCAGCAGAGGCTGAAATCAAGAAAGAACATCAAGTGTTGATGGTCAATAAGACCACTAAGTTCAAGAAGGGCAAGGGCAAGAAGAACTTCAAGAAGGACGGCAAGGATGTTGCCGCGCCCGGTAAGCCAGTTACCGGGAAGAAGTCAAAGAATGGACCCAAGCCCGAGACTGAGTGCTTTTATTGCAAGGGGAAGGGGCACTGGAAGCGGAACTGCCCCAAATACTTAGCGGATAAGAAGGCCGGCAACACCAAAGGTATATTTGATATACATGTAATTGATGTGTACCTTACCAGTACTCGTAGTAACTCCTGGGTATTTGATACCGGTTCCGTTGCTCATATTTGTAACTCACAGCAGGAGCTGTGGAATAAGCGGAGACTGGCGAAGGACGAGGTGATGATGCGCGTCGGGAATGGTTCCAGAGTCGATGTGATCGCCGTTGGCACGCTACCTCTACATTTACCTACGGGATTAGTTTTGAACCTTAATAATTGTTATTTGGTGCCAAGTTTGAGCATGAACATTGTATCTGGATCTTGTTTAATACGAGATGGCTACTCATTTAAATCCGAAAATAATGGTTGTTCTATTTATATGAGAGATATGTTTTATGGTCATGCTCTGATGGTCAATGGTTTATTCTTAATGAATCTCGAGCGTAATGTTACACATATTCATAGCGTGAATACCAAAAGATGTAAAGTTGATAATGATAGTCCCACATATTTGTGGCACTGCCGCCTTGGTCACATTGGTGTCAAGCGCATGAAGAAGCTCCATGCTGATGGACTTTTGGAGTCTCTAGATTATGAATCATTTGACACATGCGAACCATGCCTCATGGGCAAGATGACCAAGACTCCATTCTCCAGAACAATGGAGCGAGCAACCAACTTGTTGGAAATCATACATACCGATGTGTGCGGTCCAATGAGCGTTGAGGCTCGCGGAGGATATCGTTATGTTCTCACTCTCACCGATGACTTGAGTAGATATGGGTATGTCTACTTAATGAAACACAAGTCTGAGACCTTTGAAAAGTTCAAGGAATTTCAGAATGAGGTAGAGAATCAACGTGACCGAAAGATAAAATTCCTACAATCAGATCGTGGAGGAGAATACTTAAGTCACGAATTTGGTACACACTTAAGGAAATGTGGAATCGTTTCACAACTCACGCCGCCTGGAACACCTCAGCGTAATGGTGTGTCCGAACGTCGTAATCGCACTCTATTGGATATGGTGCGGTCTATGATGTCTCTTACCGATTTACCGCTATCATTTTGGGGATACGCTCTAGAGACAGCTACATTCACTTTAAATAGGGCACCGTCTAAATCCGTTGAGATGACACCGTATGAATTATGGTTTGGGAAGAAACCTAAGCTGTCGTTTCTAAAAGTTTGGGGATGCGATGCTTATGTCAAGAAACTTCAACCTGAAAAGCTCGAACCCAAGTCGGAAAAATGCGTCTTCATAGGATACCCTAAGGAAACCGTTGGGTATACCTTCTACTTAAGATCCGAGGCAAGATCTTTGTTGCCAAGAATGGATCCTTTCTGGAAAAAGAGTTTCTCTCGAAAGAAGTAAGTGGGAGGAAAGTAGAACTCGATGAAGTACTACCTCTTGAACGGGATAGTAGTGCAGCTCAGGAAAATGTTCCTGTGATGCCTACACCTACTGAAGAGAAAAATAATGATGATGATCAAGGTACTTCAGATCAAGTTGCTACTGAACTTCGTAGGTCCACAAGGACACATTCCGCACCAGAGTGGTACGGCAACCCTGTCCTGGAAATCATGTTGTTAGACAACGGTGAACCTTCAAACCATGAAGAAGCGATGGCGGGCCCAGATTCCAACAAATGGCTTGAAGCCATGAAATCCGAGATAGAATCCATGTATGAAAACAAAGTATGGAATTTGGCAGACTTGCCCGATGATCGGCGAGCGATAGAAAGCAAATGGATCTTTAAGAAGAAGACAGACGCGGATGGTAATGTTACCATCTATAAAGCTCGACTTGTCGCTAAGGGTTATCGACAAGTTCAAGGGATTGACTACGATGAGACATTCTCTCCCGTAGCGAAGCTAAAGTCCGTCCGAATCATGTTAGCAATTGCCGCATACTATGATTATGAGATATGGCAGATGGACGTCAAAACGGCATTCCTTAATGGACATCTTAAGGAAGAACTGTATATGATGCAGTCAGAAGGTTTTGTCGATCCTAAGAACACTAACAAAGTATGCAAGCTCCAGCGATCCATTTATGGGCTGGTGCAAGCATCTCGGAGTTGGAACATTCGCTTTGATGAGATGATCAAAGCGTTTGGGTTTATGCAGACTTATGGAGAAGCCTGCGTTTACAAGAAAGTGAGTGGGAGCTCTGTAGCATTTCTCATATTATATGTGGATGACATACTCTTGATGGGAAATGATATAGAACTTTTGGACAGCATTAAGGCCTACTTGAATAAGTGTTTTTCAATGAAGGACCTTGGAGAAGCTGCTTATATATTAGGCATCAAGATCTATAGAGATAGATCGAGACGCCTCATAGGTCTTTCACAAAGCACATACCTTGATAAGATTTTGAAGAAGTTCAAAATGGATCAGTCCAAGAAGGGGTTCTTGCCTGTATTGCAAGGTGTGAGATTGAGCTCGGCTCAATGCCCGACCACGGCAAAAGATAAAGAAGAGATGAGTGTCATCCCCTATGCTTCAGCCATAGGATCTATTATGTATGCCATGCTGTGTACCAGACCTGATGTAAACCTTGCCGTAAGTTTGGTAGGAAGGTACCAAAGTAATCCCGGCAAGGAACACTGGACAGCGGTCAAGAATATCCTGAAGTACCTGAAAAGGACAAAGGACATGTTTCTCGTTTATGGAGGTGACGAAGAGCTCGTCGTAAAGGGTTACATCGACGCTAGCTTCGACACAGATCTGGATGACTCTAAGTCACAAACCGGATACGTGTATATGTTGAATGGTGGAGCAGTAAGCTGGTGCAGCTGCAAGCAGAGCGTAGTGGCGGGATCTACATGTGAAGCGGAGTACATGGCAGCCTCGGAGGCAGCGCATGAAGCTATTTGGGTGAAGGAGTTCATCACCGACCTAGGAGTCATACCCAATGCGTCGGGGCCGATCAAACTCTTCTGTGACAACACTGGAGCTATTGCCCTTGCCAAGGAGCCCAGGTTTCACAAGAAGACCAAGCACATCAAGCCTCATTTCAACTCCATCCGTGAAAATGTTCAAGATGGAGACATAGATATTTGCAAAGTACATACGGATCTGAATGTCGCAGATCCGTTGACTAAACCTCTCTCGCGAGCAAAACATGATCAACACCAGAACTCTATGGGTGTTCGATTCATCACAATGTAACTAGATTATTGACTCTAGTGCAAGTGGGAGACTGTTGGAAATATGCCCTAGAGGCAATAATAAAAGTGTTATTATTATATTTCTTTGTTCATGATGATTGTCTTTTATTCATGCTATAACTGTATTATCCGGAAATCGTAATACACGTGTGAATACATAGACCATAACATGTCCCTAGTGAGCCTCTAGTTGACTAGCTCGTTGATCAACTGATAGTCATGGTTTCCTGGCTATGGACATTGGATGTCGTTGATAGCGGGATCACATCATTAGGAGAATGATGTGATGGACAAGACCCAATCCTAAGCATAGCACAAGATCGTGTAGTTCGTTCGCTAGAGCTTTTCAATATCAAGTATCTCTTCCTTAGACCATGAGATCGTGTAACTCCCGGATACCGTAAGAGTGCTTTGGGTGTACCAAACATCACAATGTAACTGGGTGGCTATAAAGGTGCACTACAGGTATCTCCGAAAGTGTCTGTTGGGTTGACACGGATCGAGACTGGGATTTGTCACTCCGTATGACGGAGAGGTATCTCTGGGCCCACTCGGTAATGCATCATCATAATGAGCTCAAAGTGACCAAGTGGTTGGTGACGGGATCATGCATTACAGTACGAGTAAAGTGACTTGCCGGTATTGGGATACCGACGAACGAGTCTCGGGCAAGTAACGTACCGATTGACAAAGGGAATTGTATACGGGGTTTGATTGAATCCTCGACATCGTGGTTAATCCGATGACATCATCGAGGAGCATGTGGGAGACAACATGGGTATCCAGATCCCGCTGTTGGTTATTGACCGGAGAGCAGTCTCGGTCATGTCTGCATGTCTCCCGAACCCGTAGGGTCTACACACTTAAGGTTCGGTGACGCTAGGGTTATTAGGAAGACTTGTATGTGATTATCGAAAGTTGTTCGGAGTCCCAGATGAGATCCCGGACGTCACGAGGAGTTCCGGAATGGTCCGGAGGTGAAGTTTTATATATGGGAAGTTGTCTTACGGACACCGGAAGAATTCGGGGTCATATCGGTATTGTACCGGGGCCACCGTAGGAGTTCCGGGGGTCCACCGGGAGGGGCCACCCCTCCCGGAGGGCCACACGGGCCGCAAGGGGCAGGGAGCCAGCCCCTGGAGGGCTGGGCGCGCCCCCCACCTTGGGCCCATGCGCCTAGGGCTGGGGGGAAACCCTAAGGGGGGGGGGGCGCCCCTTGCTTGGGGGGCAAGCCTCCCCTCCCTGGCCGCTGCCCCCCCTCTAGATCCCATCTAGAGGGGTCGGCCCCCCTTGCCCCTTCCCCTATAAATAGAGGGGTGAGGGGAGGGCTGCTGGACACGACTCAAGGCTCAGCCCCTCCCCTCCCCAACACCTCTCCTCCTCCGTACGCGCTTGGCGAAGCCCTGTCGGAGTACTGCTGCACCAACAACACCACGCCGTCGTGCTGCCATTGGAGCAATCTTCCTCAACCTCTCCTTCTTCCTTGTTGGATCAAGACGGAGGAGACGTCGTCCGTCCCGTACGTGTGTTGAACGCGGAGGTGCTGTCCGTTCAGCACTTGGTCATCGGTGATCCGAATCACGGCGAGTACGACTCCATCATCACCATCCCCTTGAACGCTTCCGCACTCGATCTACAAGTGGTATGTAGATGCAAACTCACTCCCTTGACTCATTGCTTGGATGAACTCATAGATGGATCTTGGTGAAACCGTAGGAAATTTTTTAATTTTCTGCAACGTTCCCCAACATAATCTAGTTCACATCGCTATGTGATTAACACTCACAGGTCATGATGTAGGGTGGAACCCTATAGAGACGATCTTTCACGTTTGGAGTGGGATCCCTCGAAGAACACGATGAACACGGGGATGAACGGGGAGAAATCACAAGGGGAAACACTCAAGAACAAGTCCAAATCACACATCCACTAGACAATCAAACACACAAGATCACAAGGTACATGAACAACAAAGGGAAAGATACAAGGTAAGGTTCATCTCCAACAGGAGGTCTTGATGATATCCTAGATGGATCTTCCCACAAGGGGTTCTTGATGATATCCCGCAGGATCTTCTCACATGGAGGTCTTGAACTCCATGGGAGTGGTAGTCTCTCTCTCTCAAGAGTAGAGGTAGGAGCAAAGCTCACCTAAGAATGATCTATCATATTTGCTAACCCTAGAAAGGAGGTGGAGGAGGTCTATTTATAGTCTAGTGGGCGAAGGGGTAAGTGAGGGGGCGAATGGGTACATGGGCCTTGGCCCGAAGCGTTGCACGCAGGCAAAGCCCGGATGATCCGGATGGGGTCCGGATGATCCGGCCGTCGTCCGGATGATCCGGAGGTGGCCCGGATGATCCGGCTTCAGGAGAAACCTTCGGGTATCCTCAGCGCGGTTATCCGGATGATCCGGAGGGGGACCCGGATGATCCGGCTGGGTCCGGATGATCCGGACGGCGGTCCGGATGTCCGGGCTAGCTTCAGCCGCTGCTCCGTCTTCTTCTCCTTTCTTCGTCTTCTCTTCCATGCTTCCCTCGCGGATGGTGTAGACGTACACTTGCGCTCGCACTCCTCCTCGACATCCGTGAGGTTCCGACAATACCTATGCATGCACACGGGAGAAGTGTCAAGTAGTATACCATCCTCGAGAGTGTCAAGTGAGCACGTGTAAAGGAGATGATTCACCTTTGTGTATGTGAAGTAGATGTCGCACGTGTCACTTGCCAAATGGACTCTTGACATGGTGATGTCCGTAGGATGCTCCGCATCATCCCCTCCCCCTTGGGAAAGATCCGACCTCGGATCGAAAACCAAATCACCATGGGAAAGAGATGGCTTCGCCGTGAGGAAGTGGACGTTCACCAAGTACTCGTCATCTTCAAGCTCGCAATGGGCACTCTCCAATGTCGCACCGTCTTGGGATTCCTTCAAAATGATCAAGAACAACAAACACTTGGAAAAACAAATGTGGTTAGCGTTAGTGCAAAACCAAGCATTCAAGAGGTGACTCACCAAACAAGTGTTGTCATCAAGCATAGCGTATTGTTTGACAAAGGATTGTGACATGGCATGTAAGCACATAAATTGAGCACAAGGAAAGATATCATGGGGACAAGCATGTAAATGTGAGGTAGAGATGCAAATATGTGTGACAAGAGCATAAGCATCCACCTCAAGTTCATAGCAAACATGGGCAAAGCGCTCAATGAAAGGTCTATGGTAGGCATAGGAATCATTCACAACACCAAATAAGATAAGATGTCTAAACACATGGGTCAAGTGCAAGACAATCGAAACATAATGTGCATAAGGTGTAGTGAATATAGTGTGGCACTCAACACAATAGAAAGAGCAATTGTTCATCATGTGTGAGGCAATCAAGTCAAGCATGTGACAAGCAAAGGGACATGGCATATGTGAAGAAATGATATTGGTGCAACCAACCATATGATAGTAGCAAGTAGTCCAAGAATTGGATGCAACACACAAGGCATATATATCATGATGCATGGGAATGTGATAATGGCAAGTCAAAGCAAGATCTCTAGCAAGTGCGCAAAGTGTCCAAGATGGAGCAAGCAACACATGAAGTATGATCCACAATATGCATGCTCATGGTTTGGGTGTTCTGGAGATAGAAGGATATCACCTCGAAAGCATGTCCTTGTGCGTTCTTCACAATGTCAAAGTGGTAGGAAATATGGTGTAGAAGCGTGTCGCGATCGATTGGATGAGGCTCGCTCTCAAGAGCTCGAATGGTCAACTCACGTGAAGTGGAAGTCGACACGAAGTCCAAGTATCCTACACATGCACACAACAAAACAAAGAACGTATGCACATGGTAGACAAACACATCATCCATCATGATGGTTCTCTTCTCTTGCACATAACCATTAGAAGCACAAGTGCATGAGTAATATGATGCAACAATGGCGATATTCACAGCACTAGGTATATGGTGCAAAGAGATAATACAAGCATGCTTCACAAGGAATATGTCAAAATCTCCAAACATGTGTGAGAATGCTATGGGGGCAATCTCATGAGCAAGACTATAAGCATTGTTGCACTCAATACATGGCAAATCTAGCATGAGAGAGGCAACACATGGAGATATATGACACGAAGCAATATGAATCATGTGCAAAGCATATAGATGGTTGTCATCAACCGCATGAGATGAGCACTTATAACACAAGAGACAATGATCAAGATATATCATGTGAGAGGCATGAGCATATATGTCATCAACCCAAGAAAGCAAGTAGTGGAACATGGGTGATGCAATATAGCGAGCATTCATAGCTATCAAATCAAGCAAGCTAGTAGTGCAAAGATGCAACATACTAGGAGGAATCATGGCAAACATGTCATTGGTGCAAATAGTGGGCATGAATAATTCACAAGTCATAGCACAAGCATGAAAGCAAGATATGAGTACAATATCATGAATGTATTCGCGAGAGGCCATATGTGAATAGCAATGGGTCATCATGACTCTCCCAACACAACAAGCATCAATAGAATGGGGCACATGATAAACATGGCAAAAGCAACAAGGATCTCCACCAAGCATGCAAATACACATAGGAATATCATAATGGAGAATCATGGGTAGATGCAAACAAGGGTCACAATTGCATGGCAAAGGCATAGAAGCAAGCATAGCATGCAAAGTGAACACGGTAAAATGAGCATAATGTGAGAAGTGGTAAATGGCCCATAGCCGTGTGAGAGCCAAGTAGAGGAGTTGCGCGTAGTCCTTGCGCGAAGGGAACGGTGGTAAGGATAGTCCACGGGATCCCAAATCGTCATTGCTCTCAAGAGCTCGTTTTGTCAACTCGTGGGATTGCGAGGTTGACAAGTATTCATGGGTACCTACACAAAAGAGACACAAACGAAAGAAATTGTGTGTGTGGTAAATGTACACATCATCCATCATGATGTGTATGTGCACGTGTGAGTTAGCACAAGATAGGCATCGCTCAAAGAAATTTGATGCATGGTATAGGAACATGTCATCCATCATGAAAGAATAGTTGTTATGTATGACACAATGGGGACACAAATTGACCAAACAAGTATATGGCACATCAAAAGCATGTTTATTCATGGGTAGCATATGTTGCACACAAGTATGGGGATCATGCAATGGATGGGATGGATCAAAATCTCCTAAAATGTATGAGGAAACTATGGGGGTCTCCTCATGAGCAATATCGGAAACATCATATGGAGAAAATGGACAACATCCAAAACAATGCATATCCGAAGCTAGGTGGTCATGGCATGGCATATGAGATAAATGATGCAAAGGGAGCATATCAATATCATCACAAGAGAAACAAATGCCAATAACCATGGGCTTGTCATCTATGCCATATGTGCAAATTGGGTTTATTTTGATGACATATGCATAGTCACTATGAAGAGATTGCAAATAAGACATATGGTTGATCTCATGCATAGCATATGACAAGTCAAGCGGATTATCAAACATGATGTGACCTAAAGAATTGTCACAAGAAATCCTATGTAACATGGCATCACAACTAATAGACTCCATAATAGAATCATCATACTCATCATAAATTGGCAAATCATCGCATGGGGAAATCATACTAGCATGAAGCATGGCAATAGGTGGATCAACATCATGCAAGCAATCAATGTCAAGAATGTCCACTAGTGGGACTAGAGCATCACCGTCACCTTTGTTACCTTTGTCATTCCACTCAAGTGGTGTAGGTGAGGTGGGAAAGACCAAATGGTGGTCATCATCATCATCTTGATGGAACCATGTGGGCGGTGCATCATAATCCACCATGGCCATCGTCTTGTCCAAAGGGAGGACGAAGTCGTCGAGGATCGGCGTGTCATCATAAATGGGACCTAGCACCAAACGAGAAGACACAATAGAGGTAGAGGTCAAGTTGTTAGAAATGCAAATGGCCTCACAAGACCTATCAACTATCTCACTCTGTCTATGTGGTGGTTCACTCACTCCCTCAAAATAGGTGCACTCAAACTCACGTATGGTGGAGTCACTCATCTCACTCAAGTGGTGGGGGTTGTGGCTCTCCTCACATGGGAATTGTGGCAACTCATCGTATATGGGGCTAGTGGTGAAGTCACTCTCACTCTCAATATGGTGGCACAAGTCACTCAAGTCATCATACGTCGCCGTGGTCGAAGGGAAGATCCCATGCTCAACCATCTCATCGTCGTCGCCATGGATGAAGGCCAAATATGGCACATCATCACTCTCCTCCATGACCGAAGGGAAAATCCCATGCTCGATCATGTCGTCACCGTCGCCGTGGATGAAGGCCGAACATGGCACATCATCACTCTCGTCGTGGATGAAGGCCGAAGATGGCTCAACATCACTCTCGCCTCCAAAGATGGAAGCATCATCCTTTCTCGCCACCTTGTTGCTCGCCTCCAAAGCTTGGTCCTTGAGGGTCTCCGTAGTCGTACTCGTCGCCGCACCGTCTTGAAAAAGAGTCGAAGTAGACTCGGCACCATCAATGCCACAAAGAGGGATGGCGGTGAAGTCAAACTTGGGAGCATCGTCTTGGAGCTCATCGGGCTTGGACATCTTGGTGGTACTAGCCTCATGCTTGTCGTAGAGCTTGGTCGCCGCGAAGTTTGCTTGGGGTGGAGAAGCCTTGGCCTTCATGAGTTCTTGTTCCGCCTTGATAGCACCAATGTAGTAGTCGTCGATGGACTTGTAGTTCTCGAGGAAGATGGTCTTGGAGATGTCGTTGTGCAATCCCATCATGAAGTGGAACTTCATCGAAATGGGGTCGTCCACGCCGGCTCGTCGCAAGGCAATCATCATCTCCTTGAAGTACTTGTCGATGGACTTGGATCCTTGGGTGGTGTTCTCCAATTGGCGTCGAAGTTGTTCCGTGTAGGTTGGAGGCACAAACTCTCGCCGAAAGCTCTCTTCATCTTGGGCCAACTCATCTCGTAGCTCTCCGAAG
The DNA here is from genome assembly GCF_018294505.1 of Triticum aestivum. Taxonomy (NCBI): domain Eukaryota; kingdom Viridiplantae; phylum Streptophyta; class Magnoliopsida; order Poales; family Poaceae; genus Triticum; species Triticum aestivum. The sequence goes on along the minus strand of NC_057807.1, from coordinate 219,695,449 downwards.
GTGTGTGAAGCCACCATATCGAGGCGTAGTCGTGGAAGTTTCTTGTGGCGCACTTCACTTGATCTTCGGGACGAACTTGATGTAGCTTGAGGTAGTCGTCCATCAAACGCTCCCACTCGAGGTACTCCTCGGGTTCTTGAGTCCCATAGAAAGGAATCGCGTGGTCGATGTCGAGGTCGTAGTAGCTCGTGGAAGTCGCGGACTTGAGCTTGGGGAGCTTCTCTTGAGCGTAGTCTTGGGGTTCTTGCTGGCGAAGATGCCGTATGTCCGTAGGCGAAGATGCCTTGAAGTCGCTTGGCGAAGATGCCAAGGGAGATGGTGAAGTCATTGAGCGGTTGTTGATGTAGAGCTCTTGACCTTCACGTTCTTGTTGGTGATGGTGTCGATGCCGATGTGATCTTGCCGGAGATGGTAGCTCGGAAGCATGTGCTCTTGAGCGTCTTCTCGAAGATGAGGAAGATCGCTTGTAGGACTTGATGAGGGCTTTGATCTCCTCCATTTTAGCTTGCATCTTGGCGTCGGAGTTGTTGTTCATGGCATCGAACTCGTCGTTGTTGTTGTAGACCGAAGATGAAATGCCTTGCCTATCCATCACAAGACTCGAGTAGAGGTGAGTAGGAAATGAGATAAACAATACCAAGTTACCTTTTCCCAAAGTTGAGGATGTATCCCGTTTCACTCAATGTGAGATGAAAGAATAGTGGAATTGGTACCGGACTTGTTCACTCACACCTATCAAGTAAAGCTTATGGTAGAGCTCGGTGAGGATAGTGGCACAAAAATTTGATGCAAAATGTTAGCAAGAGTCAATAATGTTGAAAGAGATTCACAAATTCGCAAGCGAAACAAGTAGACCAATAGCAATATGTGGCTCACGGAAACACACACACGGATAGATAAATGGGGTCGTGCAACCAAGGAATGAGCACAAAATGTGGAATCCACGGAAAACGCTCGTGTTGCACAACTCAAGAGAGACGCTAGCACGATTGCTCAATAGGCGGATACGACACTTGTGCACAACCTATAAGATGCAAAATGGATAAACTTTCTATCCCAAGTATGCTATATATGTATGGTTCCCGGTGTTTCTCACACAATGATCCAAGATGATCAAATATGATACCGTATGATATATTGTGATGCTATGGCTATTGCTTACAAGCTCTTTGCTCTCTTTCTTTTGCTTAAAAGCTTTATTCTCTTTTTTTCTATGGCCACTTTTGCACAATGCACAAACCAAGATAGCAATTGTGTATATGCGGGAACAAACTTGAGGCACAATGGATGATATGATACCAAGATGATATGGTATGTATGCAATGGATGGTGTAGACCACTAATGTGCACAAGTCACGTTGCCGGCAATACTCAAATGGCTAGTCTCGATAGGCAAGTAACGCAAAATGGGCTAGGGGTTAACAATGCAATTGCAAGGGAATATACAAAGGTGTCGTCGAGGTTACCGTCCTTTGCGATGATGAGTGGCGGTGTTCTTGGTGTAGATACCAAGATGATGGAGACTCGTCCCTAAGTAGCCGAAACACCTTAGGAAACGGAAAAACCGCAAACTCAAAATCTCAAATGACAAATGTCAAATGGTGGTAGCGGAAAGCGGTGGTGGTGTTGCACTAGGCAATGCGGAAGTGGAATGATGGGCTATACACGAGTCGGAGTTGAAGTTGCCGTCCCTAAGTAGCCGAAACACCTTAGGAGACACAAGCCACAACTCAAAAGCCAAAAATTGGGTTAAGTTGGGTGTCGGAAGTGTATGGTGGGCAAGGTTATGCGGAAGTGGTGGTGGTGGTTGATGAAGAAGCAATTGTCCCTAAGTAGCCGAAACACCTTAGGAGACTCTAGTCACAACTCAAACAACCACATATGCAATGGGGAACAAAATGGGTTAGGTTGCGGAAGTCGGTGGTGGTAATGCGGATGATATGGTGGAGGGCCTAGGCAAACTTGCCAAATTTCAGAAAATATGATGGAGTCAAATGATGTTGGTGGTATTTTTGTGGGATAGGGGATGTCAATAGCTTCAAAACGAGCTAAAGAACGTCAAAAACGGAGTTCGGATGAATTAGTTACGGCCAAAACAAGATTTCAGCCGAGTCAGTGTCAGGGTTAACCGGACATCCGGGAGGAGGTCCGGATGATCCGGGCTAGGTCCGGATGATCCGGGTGTACATCCGGATGATCCGGGTTCGTCAGCTCCGGTTCTGTTTTCTGGGTGCGTGGGGTATCCGGACGTCCGGGAGAGGGTCCAGCTGATCCGGGAGGTGTCCGGATGATCCGGGAGAAGGTCCGGATGATCCGGGCAGGTCAAACTGCTCGGGATTTCCTCTCGGGGACGAATTTTTGGGCGGAAATGGATGATTTTCGGGGCAAAATTTGATGGATTTCGTGGATGGAAGGTGGGGAAACTTGGGGAAATGCTAGATCCACTTGAAACCAAGCAAATCCACGGATCAAAATCAACAAAACATCATCAAACCAACAAATCACAAAAAAATTTGGGGCTATTTTTGGTGGGGATTTTCGGATTTAGGACGAAAACAACAAAATCAAGCTAGAAAAAACGGGGTAGGGGCTCCAAAACGTGATCAACCTGGCTCATGATACCATATGATGTAGGGTGGAACCCTATAGCGACGATCTTTCACGTTTGGAGTGGGATCCCTCGAAGAACACGATGAACACGGGGAAGAACGGGGAGAAATCACAAGGGGAAACACTCAAGAACAAGTCCAAATCACACATCCACTAGACAATCAAACACACAAGATCACAAGGTACATGAACAACAAAGGTAAAGATACAAGGTAAGGTTCATCTCCAAGAGGAGGTCTTGATGATATCCTAGATGGATCTTCCCACAAGGGGGTCTTGATGATATCCCGCAGGATCTTCTCACATGGAGGTCTTGAACTCCATGGGAGTGGTAGTCTCTCTCTCTCAAGAGTAGAGGTAGGAGCAAAGCTCACCTAAGAATGAGCTATCATATTTGCTAACCCTAGAAATGGAGGTGGAGGAGGTCTATTTATAGTCTAGTGGGCGAAGGGGTAAGTGAGGGGGCGAATGGGTACATGGGCCTCGGCCCGAAGCGTTGCACGCAGGCAAGGCCCGGATGATCCGGATGGGGGTCCGGATGATCCGGCCGTCGTCCGGATGATCCGGGAGGGGGCCCGGATGATCCGGCTTCAGGAGAAACCTTCGGGTATCCTCAGTGCGGTTATCCGGATGATCCGGAGGGGGACCCGGATGATCCGGCTGGGTCCGGATGATCCGGACGGCGGTCCGGATGTCCGGGCTAGCTTCAGCCGCTGCTCCGTCTTCTTCTCCTTTCTTCCGACTTCTCTTCCATGCTTCCCTCGCGGATGGTGTAGACGTACACTTGTGCTCGCACTCCTCCTCGACATCCGTGATGTTCCGACAATACCTATGCATGCACACGGGAGAAGTGTCAAGTAGTATACCATCCTCGAGAGTGTCAAGTGAGCACGTGTAAAGGAGATGATTCACCTTTGTGTATGTGAAGTAGATGTCGCACGTGTCACTTGCCAAATGGACTCTTGACATGGTGATGTCCGTAGGATGCTCCGCATCTGGTCACATCGCCATGTGACCAACATCCAAAGAGTTTACTAGTGTCACTAAACTAGTTCACATCATCATGTGATTGAGACTCAATGAGTTCTGGGGTTTGATCATGTTTTGCTTGTGAGAGAGGTTTTAGTCAACGGGTCTGCAACATTCAGATCTGTATGTACTTCGCAAATCTCTAGGTCATATTGTAAATGCTGCTTCGACGCTCCACTTGGAGCTATTCCAAATGGTTGCTCCACTATACGTATCCGGTTTGCTACTCAGAGTCATTCGGATAGGTGTTAAAGCTTGCATCGATGTAACCCTTTACGCTGAACTCTTTATCACCTCCATAATCGAGAAACATGTCCTTATTACTCCAAGGACAATTTTGACCGCTGTCCAATGATCCATTCCTGGATCACTCTTGTACCCCCTTGCCAGACACGTGGCAAGGCACACATCTGGTGCGGTACTCAGCATAGCATATGTATAGAGCCTATGGCTAAGGCATAGGGAACGGCATTCGTCCTTTCTCTTTCTTCTGCCGTGGTCGAGCTTTAAGTCTTAACTTCATACCTTACAACTCAGGCAAGAACTCCTTCTTTGACTGATCCATCTTGAACACCTTCAAGATCATGTCAAGGTATGTGCTCATTTGAAAGTACCATTAAGCATTTTTGATCTATCCTCATAGATCTTGATGCTGAATGTTCAAGCAGCTTAATCCAGGTTTTCTATTGAAAAACACTTTTCAAACAACCCTATATGCTTTCCAGAAATTTTACATCATTTCAGATCAACAATATGTCATTCACATATACTTATCAGAAATGTTGTAGTGCTGCCACTCACTTTATTGTAAATACAAGTTTCTCACAAACTTTGTATAAACCCAAAAACTTTGATTATCTCATCAAAGCGTATATTCCAACTCCGAGATGCTTACTCCAGTCCTTAGAAGGTTTGCTGGAGCTTTGCATACTTGTTAGCATCTTTTAGGATTGACAAAAACCTTCTCGTTGTATCACATGCAACCTTTCCTCAAGAAAATTTTCGAGGAAACAATGTTTTGACATCCTATCTGCAAGATTTCATAAATAATGCAGTAACTGCTAATAAGGTTCCAACAGACTCTTAGCATCACTATGAGTGAGAAAGTCTCATCGTAGTCAACTCCTTGAACTTGTCGGAAACATCTTAGCGACAAGCTGAGCTTTCTTAATGGTGACACATACCATAATTGTCTGTCTTCCCTCTTAGAATCCATCTGTACCCAACAGCCTTACGACCATCAGGTAGTTCTTCCAAAGTCTACACTTTGTTTTATACATTGATTCTCTCTCGGATTTTATTTCCTCTAGCCATTTGTCGGAATCCGGACCCACCATCGCTTCTCCGCAGCTCGTAGGTTCATTGTTGTCTAGCAACATGACCTTCAAGACAGGATTACTATACCACTCTGAAGTAGTACGCATCCTTGTCACCCTACGAGGTACGGTAGTGACTTGATCCGAAGCTTCATGATCAGTATCATAAGCTTCTACTTCAATTGGTGCAGGCGCCACAGGAACAACTTCCTGTGCACTGCTACACACTAGTTGAAGAGACGGTTCAATAACCTCATCAAGTCTCCACCATCCTCCCACTCAATTCTTTCGAGAGAAATTTTTCCTCGAGAAAGGACCTGATTCTAGAAACAATACCTTTTGCTTCCAGAACTGAGACTGGAGGTATACCCAACTGTTTTGGGTGTCCTATGAAGATGCATTTTATCCGCTTTGGGTTCGAGCTTATCAACCTGAAACTTTTTCACATAAGCGTCGCAGCCCCAAACTTCTAAGAAACGACAACTTAGGTTTCTCCAAACCATAGTTCAAACGGTGTCATCTCAACGGAATTACGTGGTGCCCTATTAAAGTGAGTGCGGTTGTCTCTAATGCCTAACCCATGAACGATAGTGGTAATTCGATAAGAGACATCATGGTACGCACCATATCCAATAGGGTGCAACTATGATGTTCGGACACACCATCACCTATGGTGTTCCGGGCGGTATTAATTGTGAAACAATTTCCACAATGTCTTAATTGCGTGCCAAAGCTCGTAACTCAGATACTCATCTCTATGATCATATCATAGACATTATCCTCTTGTCACGATGATCTTCAACTTCACTCTGAAATTACTTGAACCATTCAATAATTCAGACTTGTGTTTCATCAAGTAAATATACTCAGTATCTACTCAAATCATCCGTGAAGTAAGAACATAACGATATCCACTGCGTGCCTCAGCACTCATTGGATTGCACACATCAAAATGTATTACTTCCAACAAGTCGCCTTCTTGTTCCATTTTACTGAAAACGAGGCTTTCAGTCATCTTGCTCATGTGGTATGATTTGCATGTATCAAGTGATTCATAATCAAGTGAGTTCAAACGGTCCATTTGCATGAAGTTTCTTCATGCATATACACCAATAGACATGGTTCGCATGTCTCAAACTTTTCAAAAACGAGTGAGTCCAAAGATCCATCAACATGGAGCTTCTTCATGCGTTTTATACCAATATGACTTACATGGCAGTGCCACAAGTAGGTGGTACTATCATTACTATCTTATATCTTTTGGCATGAACATGTGTATCACTACGATCGAGATTCAATAAACCATTCATTTTAGGTGCAAGACCATTGAAGGTATTATTCAAATAAACAGATGTAACATCCCAAAATTCTAAATTTTGGAATGTTATAATAAATAGATAGATTGATTGATTGTTTGATTGTTGTGTGATTGATTGAGTGAAATTTGAAACTTTTGAAAGTTAAATGAGAGGGAATAAAAGGACTTTCCCAAACTTTCATTTTCTTTTCTGATCTTCATGAGTTCAAATTCTTCTCACCACAAAACCCTGGAGAGAAGATGACATGACTTCTTCCATTTATTTAAATGACAAGGGGTGTTGAAAATATTTGAATTTCATTTGGAAAATATTTCCAACCCAGAAACTTTATGCAACTCAATGATTTTCACGAGCGAAGATAAAATGACTTCTTCAAAACATATGAAATATGAGTTGGGAGTTTCAAACAATTAAATTCAAAGTTCTTTTGAATTTATTTTCAATTTGGAGTTATTTGAGTTTTATTCAAATTATTTTTCTCCAAAAATAAAATATATGGAAAATAGGGTAACATGATTCCCTACATCAGAAAATTGGAGAGAAATAAATTTGAATTAATTTTGGTATTTCAAAAATGATTTTTATTGGATTTTACTAGGGCAGAAGCACTCTTTGCTTTATTTAAATTTGTGTGTATTTTATTTGATCTTAAAAAAACGTACAGCTTGTAGGAAATCTTTTTCTTAAAATTTTGATATATTATATGCCTATGTAAAATTTTTATTTATTTTGCATTTCTTTTTGTTTTGCTGGAAAAATGTTTAAAAAAAACTTCCTCCCGAACTGGGCCGGCCCAGCTGAGCCAGCCCAGCCCGCGCCGCCACCGCCTAGCTCCCGCCATGCCCGACAGGGACTCGCCGGAGTCCGGCCTCTCCCCGCCGCCGGATGCCCCCTCGCCCAAGGAAGGCCCCGGCCCCGTGCCCTTATAAGGCCAGCCCCGACGCCGCCGTCCCTCTTTTCCTCCTCTTGCCCCGCTTGCCCCAGCGCACCGCCGCCGCATCTCGCCGCCGCCTAGCTCGCCGCTCGCCTCCCCGCACTCGCGCTGCTGCACCGTCGCCCAGCCGCGTCCGCCCGTCGCCTTCGCCGCTGCCCTCGGTCACCGGAGCACCTCCGGCGACCACGCCCGGTGCCCTCGCCGCCGCTCGCCACCACGGGAAGCCACCGGACCTGATCCGCCACGAACCGGTAAAGAAAAACCGCCATGGCCCGGTTTTTACTTTAGGTTACGATTTAATTTCGTTTTTTCTTTTTTTTTAAAACCCGATCAGTTAGTTATCCAGTGGATGTTCGCTATTTAGGGTTTTGTAGCGAACAAATTCATTAGGTTAGATTCGTTTAGCGAACGTTCCCTATTTAGTCTTTTTCTTTTATTTTAAGTTTTCTGCCAGGGACCTAGTTGTAGTTGTTTTATTTACCGTTTAGCCCCTGATTTTCAAACGACCACATCTTTTCAACCGTTTGTCCAAATCTAACGAAACCAATGCCCACTTCTTCGTTATGATCTCCTCTATCCAGTAAAACAACTTAAACATGTTTTTGAAAGTTTAAAATTTGAATTTCAAACAGTTTTGTATTTGAAGTTCGTTTGATCATAACTTGAGTTTTATAACTCCGATTTAGTTGATTCTTTTTGCAAAGCGAAGCTCTTGACCTAGACTTTCTGATAAGGCCAAATTCACATAATTTTGGTACTGTTAGAAATTGTTTTATGTTGCAAGAGTTATTTGCTTGGTTTTGATGTTTTCCAAATCGTCTTCTTCGTTCTTTCCGATCTTTTGAGTGATTGCTTATGTGTGGTTCCTATTGCTTGCTCACGATAGATTGACCGGAGTGTGACGAGTAGAACTATCAGGAGTTATGAGTGTGAATCATCTTCATCAACATTGCAGGCAAGTTCACACTTTGATCATACTTACTTATTACCCAGTTTTTATGCATTAGTTTCAATCCTCAAACAATTGCATGATTAGGATCTGAATTAAATTGCGGGTTTGGGGAAGTAGATTGAGGTAGCACCTATTACCTGTTTTATTTTCAAACACTTGGGAGTTACTTCTACGTTTGCTTATTATGCCATGCTATGCTAGTAGACGTGGCTTGGGTGAGTGAATTTCCATGACAGATGTGAGATTGTTAATTAATGGTTTATTTAAGGTGGCAACTTAAACACACATCTAGGTGGATTGAGGCACCTGGTTACTCCAGGACTTGCCTGTCTAGGCACCTGGGTTTCCAGGACTTGCTTGTATTTCTTCGGACCGCCACCCAGGCTCAAAGGGATCATGAGATTATTCAAACTAGAAACTTCCGTGTGCAGCCACATGCTATTATGGGCTCTATCATTGTTGACTAAGTTGTGCGAATTCTTACGGGGTGGACTAGCAGATGTAGGGGATGTAGGTTGGTACGGTCTACCCCTCTTGTAAGGTGCTAGCGCTTCTGAAAGACTATGTCTCGGTCATCCGTTTCTCAAACACCATGTAGTGCGGGAAACCAAGCGGAGGCGATCGAGTCATGTGGGGAAAAGTGCGCAAACCTCTGCAGAGTGTACAAACTAATCATGATTAGCCGTGTCCCCAGTTATGGACATCTTGAGTATCTATGTAACGCCCCGGATTCGATGCGCCAGATGTCCGCCAGTTATTCTCCATCGTTGCCATGTCATTTGCTTGCGTGTTGCATTTTATCATGTCATCATGTGCATTTCATTTTGCATATGTGTTCGTCTCATGCATCCGAGCATTTTCCCCGTTGTCCGTTTTGCAATCCGGCACTCCTATGTCACCCGGCGTCCCCTTCTTATTTCTTTTCGTGTGCGGGTGTTAAACGTTCTCGGAATGGCCCGAGCCTTGCCAAGTGGCCTTGGTATAGCACCGGTAGACCGCCTGTCAAGTTTCGTGTCATTTGGAGGTCGTTTGATACTCCAACGGTTAACCGGGTAACCGCAAAGCCCTCTTTGAGTTGCAGCCCAACACCCCTTCCAAACTGGCCCAAAACCCACCTAACTCCCCTCCATGCTCTCGGTCGTTCGATCATGATCATGTGGGCGAAAACCGCACCTCATTTGGACTCTCCTAGCTCCCTCCACCTATAAAAACGTCTTCCCCTCTCCATTTTCGGATCATTTACCCCCAAAACCCTAGCTTTTCCTTCTCAGCCGCCGGACGCGTCCGCCCCCGGCCGGACCCGTCCAGCCAGCCACGTCGCCCGACCAATAGCGATACGACACGTCAGCACCGCCACCTCCCTCCTCCAATCGCCGGCTGCCACCTCACCCTCTCTCTCCTCTCTCCACCGCGCGGCCCGCGGGACCCAGATCGGGCCCGCGCGAGCCCGCGCCGCCGCCGCTGTCCGCCCACGAGGCCCGCAGCCTCCCGCCGCCGGCCCGCCGCCGCGCCTGGCCTCCGCCGCCCCGCCGCCGGCGTCCTCCGCCGCCGGAACCCGCCCACCGCCCACGGCGACCTCCGGTGCGCGCCGCCTCCCACGTCCGCCTCCTCCCGCGCCGGCCAGCCCCGCCGCCGCGCCGCGCTTGCCCCGCCGTCGGTCGTCGCCGCCAGGTGCCGCCACCTCGCCGCCGGCGACCACGCGCCCCTCCGCCGCTCCCGTGCCTCCCTGCCACGCCCGGCCGCGCCGCCCGCGCCCCGGCCGCCCCGCTCGCCGCCGGCCTCCTCCGCGCCCAGATCCGGTCGGGCCGGACCGGATCCGGCCGACCCCGAGCTCCTCCTGCCTCTCCCTCGACTCCGGCCGTCTTCTCCGGTGAGATCCGGCCGCCTCGGAATCCGTGCACCCCGAAGGTTGACCCCTGATATTTCTCTAAGTCCCCGAATATTCCAGTATAATCATGCCATGTTTGACCTGCTATATCTCTGCATCCGTAGCTCCGTTTCGTACGTGTAATATGTCAAATTGAGTCTCGACGAGTAGATCATTTCATTCCATTGCATCATATTCATTTGAGCTCATCTTGATGCCCTAAATGCTGTTGGAAGAGTGCTAAGTGATGTTAATCTACTGAAACTATCATAACTTGCTCATTTGTCATTTTTGCCATGATGGATGTGTGCATCCTATGAGGTTGATGTCTACATGTGTTTTGATCTATGCCATGCCATCTTTCCAGAGGTGTTATCCATGTATTTTTGTGATTTGTGTGCTGTGTGCATCGAGCTTGCTAAGTAGAGTACTTGCTGTTGCTGATTTAAGTCCCTGTTCTGCTGTTATTTTTATGCCATGTAAACTTGATGCTACAGAGAGATCCATGCATATTTAGAGATACTTCAGTAAGGGTGTTTTGAGCATATGGTTATTGTCTATCCATTCATGCCCTTGTTTGCAATTATGGAGTAGTCTAGCCTGTCATTTGAGTGCTCTACTTTTGCTTCAAAATGTTTCCTGGCAGATTGTTTACTTGTTATTCAATTTAGCCAAGGTTGCTATAGTTGATCCTTGCATGCTATAGACTTGCTCTTGACTTGGTTTTTTTCATAAACATGTCTTCTTGATGATTCTATGCTTATATTGTCATGCAATGACTTGTGGTGAGTGAATCGAGCTTGTTAAGTAGGGTTCATGATGTTGCTGTTTTGCTAGGCTGAATCTGTTATTTCGTGATGCTATATAAACATGTTGCTAGTAATCATTCTATGCATAATCTGGAGATGCTCTATAAACATGTTTTGATCTACATGTTATGCTCTATCCATTCATGCCCCTGTCTATATTTATAGCTTGCTGTAGCTTATTGTTTTCATGCTCCAAAGTTGCTTCATAATGTTGTTGTCAGCCTGTTAACATTAAGTTCACTTCTTCCCATGTGTTTTGCTAGTGTTCCATGCACCCTATGAACTTGCTCTTGCCATGCTTAGCTTCATAAATATGTCTTCTTACTGTTGGTTGCCTTGCCATGCCATGTATTGCTCTGTAGTGAGTGGTTCAAGCTCATCTACATGCCTTCATAATTCTGTTTCTGCCATGTTTGAATCTGTAATATAACTTGCCATGTTTACATATGTGCCATCATATCTTCTAATCCTTTTGACTCTTGGTCAGTAAGGGACTTTTGTTCTATGCATTTAGTAGATTCATGCCATGCCTTTGTTTGCCATGCTAAATTCCTGTAACATGTTGTTTGATAGCTCTAAACATTGCAACCTGATGTTATTTCTGCTAATGACTGAAACTGTTATTATTTGCAATCTTACCATGTCATTTTAAGCATGTTCTAGTGATTTCTGGAGATAGCTCAGTGTTCATGTTTTGTTATGCTTTACCTGTACATCATGCCCATGCCTTTTGTTATTATGTTGAGGTCCTGTAGCTTGTTGTTTTGATGCTTGCAATATGCCTACTTGCTGTTATGGACAGTTTGTTGTTATGACTTGTATAGAGTGCATGTGTTGCACCGTTGCCCCGTTTTGAGTGTGCTCTATATGAAACTTGCTTGATTTTGCATGTAGCTTCATATAATCATGTTGACTCCTTGTTTTGGTGTGTTTGCTTGATGTTTGGGTGCATTTTGCATCAATGCCATGGTTAACTTGTTTTGCTCATATCTTCTAGGCCGTAGCTCCGAATCTAATGAACTTTATATGTAACTTGACTAGATTTTCGTGTAGATCCTCTTGGTGCTCTTTAACTTGCTGTTTAACAACTTCAACTAAATGTTTATTCAGATCTGGACCAATTTCGAAATTTGCATATGAGGACTTACCGGAATTGTTATATGTTGTTCCCGGCCTCATTTAAAATTGTCTTGATGTGTTGCTCTAGTTTGCATCATCTCTTGCCATGAGTAGCCTCATCTAGAATTATCATGCATCATGCTTGTTCGTGCATCATATCATGTTCTTGTGTGGTGTGTTTACCTTGTTGTGTGCTTCTTTTCGATAGTTCCTGTTTCGTTGCGATCGTGAGGATTCGTTCGTCTATGGTTGGTTCAGCTTCATCCGTTTGTCTTCTTCATGGACTCGTTCTTCTTCCTTGCGGGATTTCAGGCAAGATGACCGCTACCCTGGATCTCACTACTATCATTGCTATACTAGTTACTTCGTTCTATCGCTATGCGGCGTTACCTATCGTTTGCTCATCAAGCCTCCCATATTGCCATGAACCTCTAACCTTTGACACTTTTCCTACGCAAACCGTTGATTGGCTATGTTACCGCTTTTGCTCAGCCCCTCTTATAGCATTTCTAGTTGCAGGTGATGTTGAAGATTTCTCCATGGTGGACAGGATTTTGGTTGGGATATCACAATATCTCTTATATTATTAATGCATCTATATATTTGGTAAAGGGTGGAAGGCTCGGCCTTTTGCCTGGTGTTTTGTTCCACTCTTGCCGCCCTAGTTTCCGTCATACTGGTGTTATGTTCCCGAATTTTGCGTTCCTTACGCGGTCGGGTGATTTATGGGACCCCCTTGATAGTTCGCTTTGAATAAAACTCCTCCAGCAAGGCCCAACATTGACTTTTACCATTTGCCTCACCACCACCTACTTTTCCCTTGGGAGTCGCTCTCTCGAGGGTCATCTTTATTTTAGCCCCCCGGGCCAATGCTTGTCTAAGTGTTGGTCCAAACTAGAGCCACTTGCAGCGCCACCTCGGGGAAACTTGAGGGCTGGTTCTAGTTGTACGTACTGCTCATCCGGTCGTGGCCTGAGACGAGATACGCGCGGCTACTATCAGGATGTCGGCACGCCGGGAGGTCTTGCTAGTCTTGTTTTACCATTGTCGAAATGTCTTGTAAACCGGGATTCCGAGTCTGATCGGGTCTTCTTGGGGGAAGGTCTATTCCTTCGTTGATCGCGAGAGCTTATCATGGGCTAAGTTGGGACACCCCTGCAGGGTATAATCTTTCGAAAGCCATGCCTGCGGTTATTGGCAGATGGGAATTTGTTAATGTCCGGTTGTAGATAACTTGACACCAGATCCGAATTAAAATGCATCAACCGCGTGTGTAGCCGTGATGGTCTCTTCTCGGCGGAGTCTGGGAAGTGAACACGGTTTCTGGGTTATGTTTGACGTAAGTAGGTGTTCAGGATCACCTCTTGATCATTGCTAGTTGACGACCGTTCCGCTTGTTCTCTTCTCGCTCTTATTTGCGTTGGTTAGCCACCATATATGCTTAGTCGCTGCTGCAACCTCACCACTTTACCCCTTCCTTTCCCTTTAAGCTTTGCTAGTCTTGATACCCATGGTAATGGGATTGCTGAGTCCTCGTGGCTCACAGATTACTACAACAACAATTGCAGGTACAGGTTGTGCGATGATCATGACGCGGGAGCGATGCTTGCTTGCGTTGAGTTCTTCTTCTGCTTCTTTGATCAGGGGATAGGTTCCAGGTCGGCAGCCTAGGCTAGCAGGGTGGATGTCGTTTGAGTTTCTGTTTGTGTTTCATCCGTAGTCGGATAGTGCTCTGATGTATGATGATGTTGTATTCGTGTGGCATTGTATGCCTCTTGTATGTATCCCCATCTATTATGTAATGTTGATATAATGATATCCACCTTGCAAAAGCGTCCCAATATGCGGGTCTATCCTTGGTGGGACCTTCGAGTTCCTTTTGGATAGGGTCGCATATTGGGCGTGACAAGTTGGTATCAGAGCCTCGACCGACGTTAGGAGCCCCCTTGATTGATCGTGTAGTTTGGCCGTTGTTGAGTCTAGAAGAAAACTGTTTTCGGAGTCTAGTTATATCGGAGAGTAGGAATTCTTTTTTCTCCTCAGCCCCCTTCGTCGCTCTGGTCAGGAATCTTGACGTAGGTGTTTTGAACTATTCCTCTTCCCCTTCAAATTTTTCCTTGGGATCACGCAGTTGGTTTTCCGATCGTTGGTTCTCAGCTCTTTTATCCGGTGCATTTCTCGTCAAGTTGACTCGAGCCTCTTCATCTTTGCGTTCAATCCTCAGTTGTTTTATTTTCCCACCCGCCCACCCCTTTTCATCTCGGAACCGGAGTCTAATCGAGTATACATCCTACTCGTGCGAAGTCTTTGCCTTCTTTCCTCAATGATTTCAACCGGTGTTTTCTCTTCAAGTTGTTCGTCGATTTCCCCTTCCAAGTTGCATTTGTTTTCCCGCCCTCCCACCCTCTTCTTCCCGGAGCCTGAGTCTGTTTCGAGCATCAATTTCATTCGTGTGGAGCCTCTTCAGTCTTTCCTCAACTATTTCAACCGGTGAATTCTCGTCTTGTTCGACATTCTTCATCTCTTTTCCGGTGGACTCAATTCAAGTTTTTCGGGTGATCATATTCTCTTCTTTCGATCAAGTGTTTTCACTGCTCATTCGCCTCTCGCCAGTTTATCCTTCCGGAGTGTTCAAGATATCTCAGAAGATTCGTCTGTGTTCCAATTAATTCGAGGTTGTCACCTCATTCAAATATTTCAATTGTTCTGGTGCTTCATCTATCTGTTCAACAATCCTTTCCAACGGTGTTATCTCTTTAGTGGGCCCTAACCCACAGGTCTTTTCCCGGGATCTTACCTGACTCTTCTAATTTCCCCGGAGTTATTCTCAATTCTTTTCAAGTCTGACGTAAGAATGAATTTCATCAGTCAGATGCCTTTTCAAGATCGATTTCAAATCATTTCATTGTTGGCTCAACCTTTTCGGTTTTCATTCTCCCGGAGTATCGCAGTAATTTCGGTGGTGTTTCTCGTTGATCGCAGAAGAGTTTTCCTCTAAATTTTGCCCTTTCTCTTGAAGTTTCGTGGTTCTAGCTTCATGTTATCCTCTCGAATTATTCCGTTTGTCAGATATTCTTTTCTTATCCATCCGGAGTATGTCAGGAGTTGTTTTCCATTTCTTTTCACCGGAGGCCATCATTCCAGTTATCATTCTCTATTTATCCCGGTGCTCCGTTCAAGTGTTCTTTAATCAGCTCATGATCTCTTTGTTCTTTTGCATCTAAATCCCCTCGAGCTTATTGGTTTTTCTAATTCCTTCCCGGTGATTCATTCTCTTTTATCAGTCATTTCCAAATTCTTACGGGGGTTCATTCAAGATTCTATTTCTTTGAGTATCATATTATTTCATCCGTTCTTTCGAATCCTACCGGTGGTTCATGAAGACCTTCTCAAGTTTGCAATATGTCACTTCTCAATTCTTTTAAAGAAGAATAAGTAATATGCAAAAATCCATTGCTTGTCATCAATTTAATTTGATGAAGGATAAGCATATAATAAATCTTATTCTTATTTCATCCAAGCGAGTAATCTTTTCCTTCGGAGTTTGTTCTGGATGAATAAATTCTAGTTCCAAGTGTTTTCATCTTTTCTTTTCCGGAGTTCAATTTCCTCGGCCATCTCGTCGGAACCTCCATCTAAATCATCGCAAGGCTCATCTTATTCTTTCATCCTTTATTCTATCTCATCATCCTTTTGTTACCGGAGTTCTTCATGGTGGTTCTTCATGATTTAATTCATTCTTCAAGATTTCATCAAGTGTCATTCCATCCTCTCAAGTTCTTGTTCTATTCTTTCCATTTTTCAACCGGAGAGCTTTCATAGTCTATCTGATTCCGTGAGCTTTCGATTCTCGTCATTCTCGTCGTTCCTCTCTTCTTCTCGAGTGATCTCGATTCTTTGCTTCTTCTCTTGAGTCCTTGTTTCACCTCATCCCTTTTTCCTTCCGTCTCGGTCCTAAGATCTCGGGACGAGATCTCTTGTTAGTGGAGGAGTGTTGTAACGCCCCGGATTCGATGCGCCAGATGTCCGCCAGTTATTCGCCGTCGTTGCCATGTCATTTGCTTGCGTGTTGCATTTTATCATGTCATCATGTGCATTTCATTTTGCATACGTGTTCGTCTCATGCATCCGAGCATTTTCCCCGTTGTCCGTTTTGCAATCCGGCACTCCTATGTCACCCGGCGTCCCCTTCTTTTCTCTTTTCGTGTGCGAGTGTTAAACATTCTCGGAATGGCCCGAGCCTTGCCAAGTGGCCTTGTTATAGCACCGGTAGACCGCCTGTCAAGTTTCGTGTCATTTGGAGGTCGTTTGATACTCCAATGGTTAACCGGGTAACCGCAAAGCCCTCTTTGAGTTGCAGCCCAACATCCCTTCCAAACTGGTCCAAAACCCATCTAACTCTCCTCCATGCTCTCGGTCGTTCGATCATGATCGTGTGGGCGAAAACCGCACCTCATTTGGACTCTCCTAGCTCCCTCCACCTATAAAAACGTCTTCCCCTCTCCATTTTCGGATCATTTACCCCCGAAACCCTAGCTTTTCCCTCTTAGCCGCCGGACGCGTCCGCCCCCGGCCGGACACGTCCAGCCAGCCACGTCGCCCGACCAATAGCGAGACGCCACGTCAGCACCGCCGCCTCCCTCCTCCAATCGCCGGCTGCCACCTCACCCTCTCTCTCCTCTCTCCACCGCGCGGCCCGCGGGACCCAGATCAGGCCCGCGCGAGCCCGCGCCGCCGCCGCTGTCCGCCCGCGAGGCCCGCAGCCTCCCGCCACCGGCCCGCCTCCGCGCCCGGCCTCCGCCGCCCCGCCGCCGGAACCCGCACGCCGCCCACGGCGACCTCCGGTGCGCGCCGCCTCCCGCGTCCGCCTCCTCCCGCGCCGGCCAGCCCCGCCGCCGCGCCGCGCTTGCCCCGCCGCCGGTCGCCGCCGCCAGGCGCCGCCACCTCACCGCCGGCGACCCCGCGCCCCTCCGCCGCTCCCGCGCCTCCCTGCCGCGCCGCCCGCGCCCCGGCCGCCCCGCTCGCCGCCGGCCTCCTCCGCGCCCAGATCCGGTCGGGCCGGACCGGATCCGGCCGACCCCGAGCTCCTCCGGCCTCTCCCTCGACTCCGGCCGTCTTCTCTGGTGAGATCTGGCCGCCTCAGAATCCGTGCACCCCGAAGGTTGACCCCTGATATTTCTCTAAGTCCCCGAATATTCCAGTATAATCATGCCATGTTTGACCTGCTATATCTCTGCATCCGTAGCTCCGTTTCGTGCGTGTAATATGTCAAATTGAGTCTCGACGAGTAGATCATTTCATTCCATTGCATCATATTCATTTGAGCTCATCTTGATGCCCTAAATGCTGTTGGAAGAGTGATAAGTGATGTTAATCTGCTGAAACTATTATAACTTGCTCATTTGTCATTTTTGCCATGATGGATGTGTGCATCCTATGAGGTTGATGTCTACATGTGTTTTGATCTATGCCATGCCATCTTTCCAGAGGTGTTATCCATGTATTTTTGTGATTTGTGTGTTGAGTGCATCGAGCTTGCTAAGTAGAATACTTGCTGTTGCTGATTTCAGTCCCTGTTCTGCTGTTATTTTTATGCCATGTAAACTTGATGCTACAGAGAGATCCATGCATATTTAGAGATACTTCAGTAAGGGTGTTTTGAGCATATGGTTATTGTATATCCATTCATGCCCTTGTTTGCAATTATGGAGTAGTCTAGCCTGTCATTTGAGTGCTCTACTTTTGCTTCAAAATGTTTCCTGGCAGATTGTTTACTTGTTATTCAATTTAGCCAAGGTTGCTATAGTTGATCCTTGCATGCTATAGACTTGCTCTTGACTTAGTTTGTTTCTTAAACATGTCTTCTTGATGATGCTATGCTTATATTGTCATGCAATGACTTGTGGTGAGTGAATCGAGCTTGTTAAGTAGGGTTCATGATGTTGCTGTTTTGCTAGGCTGAATCTGTTATTTCGTGATGCTATATAAACATGTTGCTAGTAATCATTCTATGCATAATCTGGAGATGCTCTATAAACATGTTTTGATCTACATGTTATGATCTATCCATTTATACCCCTGGCTGTATTTATAGATTGCTGTAGCTTATTGTTTTCATGCTCCAAAGTTGCTTCATAATGTTGTTGTCAGCCTGTTAACATTAAGTTCACTTGTTCCCATGTGTTTTGCTAGTGTTCCATGCACCCTATGAACTTGCTCTTGCCATGCTTAGCCTCATAAATATGTCTTCTTACTGTTGGTTGCCTTGCCATGCCATGTATTGCTCTGTAGTGAGTGGTTCAAGCTCATCTACATGCCTTCATAATTCTGTTTCTGCCATGTTTGAATCTGTAATATAACTTGCCATGTTTACATATGTGCCATCATATCTTCTGATCCTTTTGACTCTTGGTAAGTAAGGGACTTTTGTTCTATGCATTTAGTAGATTCATGCCATGCCTTTGTTTGCCATGCTAAATTCCTGTAACATGTTGTTTGATAGCTCTAAACATTGCAACCTGATGTTATTTCTGCTAATGACTGAAATTGTTATTATTTGTAATCTTACCATGTCATTTTAAGCATGTTCTAGTGATTTCTGGAGATAGCTCAGTGTTCATGTTTTGTTATGCTTTACCTTTACATCATGCCCATGCCTTTTGTTATTATGTTGAGGTCCTGTAGTTTGTTGTTTTGATGCTTGCAATATGCCTACTTGCTGTTATGGACATTTTGTTGTTATGACTTGCATAGAGTGCATGTGTTGCACCGTTGCCCCGTTTTGAGTGTGCTCTATATGAAACTTGCTTTATTTTGCATGTAGCTTCATATCATCATGTTGCCTCCTTGTTTTGGTGTGTTTGCTTGATGTTTGGGTGCATTTTGCATCAATGCCATGGTTAACTTCTTTTGCTCATATCTTCTAGGCCGTAGCTCCGAATCTAATGAACTTTATATGTAACTTGACTAGATTTTCGTGTAGATCCTCTTGGTGCTCTTTAACTTGCTGTTTAACAACTTCAACTAAATGTTTATTCAGATCTGGACCAATTTCGAAATTTGCATATGAGGACTTACCGGAATTGTTATATGTTGTTCCCGGCCTCATTTAAAATTGTCTTGATGTGTTGCTCTTGTTTGCATCATCTCTTGCCATGAGTAGCCTCATCTAGAATTATCATGCATCATGCTTGTTCGTGCATCATGTCATGTTCTTGTGTGGTGTGTTTACCTTGTTGTGTGCTTCTTTTCGATAGTTCCTGTTTCGTTGCGATCGTGAGGATTCGTTCGTCTACGGTTGGTTCGGCTTCATCCGTTCGTCTTCTTCATGGACTCGTTCTTCTTCCTTGCGGGATTTCAGGCAAGATGACCGCTACCCTAGATCTCACTACTATCATTGCTATGCTAGTTACTTCGTTCTATCGCTATGCGGCGTTACCTATCGTGATGTAGGGTGGAACCCTATAGCGTCGATCTTTCACGTTTGGAGTGGATCCTACGGGGAATCACGAAGAACACGCGGAAGCATAAAGGGAAAACACGGGGGAAACGAGAGAGAATCACTCAACCAACAAGGAATCGATCACACAAGTGCTAGATCACCACACACATAAGAGATCAACAAGATACAAAGTCAACAAAGGTAAGGATACAAAGGAACCGTTCATCTCCAAAAGGAGGCCTTGATGTTCTTCCCTAAAGAGGGGTCTTGAATCCGCTTGGGGATCTTCTCCGTAGAGGTCCTGATCTCCGAGGAGAAGTATCCAAGTGGATGAGCAAAGGCTCTCACACAAACATGAGCTAATCCAATGCTAACTCTAACTAGGAGGGGGTGGTGGAGTATATATAGTCTTAGCCACGAAGGGGTAAGTGGGGAAGGGATACATGGGCCTTTGGCCTGACTCTGCGCGCAGGCAGGCGCCGGATGTCCGGGCTGGGGGCCGGATGTCCGGGCTCTCGTGAGGTGCCGGATGTCCGGGCTGGAGGGGCCGGATGTCCGGGCTGGCGGTGCTGGCCTGGATGCTCTCTGGATAGACGGAGCCGGATTTCCGGGCGAAGAGGCCGGATGTCCGGGGCTTCATGGGAGGCTGGATGTCCGGGGCTCGGGCCGGATGTCCGGGCTGAAGTGGCCAACCTACGGGTGTCTTCTGTCGTTGGTGCCGGATTTCCGGGCTAGGGCCGGATGTCCGGGTTCGCGGGAGAGGCCGGATGTCCGGGGCCTGGCTGGATGTCCGGGCCCTGTAGCGTTTCTCTGGTTCCTCTCGTCGTGCCCCTTCATCCTTGTACTTGGGGACTTGTCCATCATTCCGAGCATCTCCGAGAGGGTCTCCTTGGTACCTAGGCATGTGTAGGGTCCTTGCATTAGGTAGCAACCATGTCTCACGCGAATGGAAAGGGGAAGCATTTAGAAACAGGTTCACCTTGTGTCCAACGGCGCCTAGTCAAGGTCTCATCTTATGTATCCTTAGGGCTTGGAGAGTAGTCGGAGTGTACATGGGGATGAACGTGGGATGCTCCGCATCATCTCCCCCCCCCTTGTGAAAGATCCGACCTCGGATCGTGATCCTCATCACCATGGAAACGGTAGTCGTGGACGGACTTGTAGTTGGACGAAGTTGAAGACATGGCGCAATCCAAGTAGTCCAAGGTGTCGCCGGAGTGATAGACATGCAAAAAGAGCAAACACAAGCAACACTCGGAAATACAATGGTTAGCGCGCACAAAGTGTCCATCATGTCGAATGAGTCCGTGCGGCAAGGTTGGTCGTGACAAAGCGCATGAAGCTTATCAAGATGATCTAGAATGAGATGCAAATCATTAATGGGAGGAAATGCAATCATTGTGCACACAAATGTGTTGTAAATATGATCAATGCAACCACGGTGCAAAATGATGTCATAGTGAGACGGTTCATCAATAGCATGAATATGGCAATGGATGCTCAATATGTGTAAGCTATCATGCAATTGATGGTGGACAATATGATCATGATGTATGAATATGCCATCAAGGAGGATCACAACAAATTTGCTTAGGAAGTGCACAAGCTCGTATATCATGGATGTCATGGAAATAGATGCAACAAGGCAAGCATAATGTGAGTCAATCCATGCATAGGGTGCAAACTTGTGGTGAGTATGGTATGTCCATCGAGCATGACATGTATGAGCACAATCAACAAATATGGAGGTGTTGGTGTACCAATGCTCGATGTCGTGGCATGAGTGGAATTCCGAAGGTGCATCCAATAAGTGCGAGCGCTCCTCAATGTGAAGGTCCATAGAGCCAATCTCCAATGTCGCTCCTCCGTTCGCGAGATGTATCATGTAGACAACAAGAAGGAGACAACAATGAAAGAGTGACCCATCCAATATGCAAACTTGAGGATGGCTCAAAGGGAAGGAGTTCACCTTATGAATGTTCCGGAAGATGTTGGAGTTGCACATCATGTATGCCTTCACATAACCAATATGTCTCATGACGGTAATGCCTTGTGAATCCTTCAAAATGAAAGAACATGACAAACACTCGGAAAAACAAATGAGGTTAGCGGACATGCAAAACCTATCATTCGAGTGGTAATATACCCAACAAGTGTATGCATCATGCTCATCATAAGGAAGTACAAGGGAGCATTTCAAAGTATGGAGGCATATGATGTAAGAACATCCAAATGCAATAGGCTCAATCAAACAAGCATGCATCACAAGTATAGTGTCCAAGTCTCCAAGATCAATAATCATAGCATGGTTGCACTCAAGACAAGTGTATATGAAAGAGGCAACTAATGGAGACAAGAGACAATGATCATGACAAATCAAGTGAGAGGCATGAGCATATATGTCATCAACCCAAGAAAGCAAGTAATAGTGGAACATGGGTGATGCAACCAACAAGCAATCATAGCAATCAAGTCAAGCAAGCTAGTAGTGCGAAGATGCAACATACTAGGAGGAATAATGGCAAGCATGTCATGTGTGCAAATAGTGTGCATGAATAATGGACATGACATATCGCAAACATGAAAGCAAGATATGAGTAGAATGGCATGAATGCATTGGTGAGAGGCCATATGTAAATAGCAATAGGGCATCATGACTCTCCCAACACAACAAGCAACAATAGTATGGGGCACATGATAAACATGGCAATAGCAACAAGGATCTCCACCAAGCATGCAAATACACATAGAAGTATCATAATGGTGAAGCATGGGTATATGCAAGCAAGGGTCACAATTGCATGGTAAAGGCATAGAAGCAAGCATAACGTGCAAAGTGAACACAATAGTATGGGCATAAGGTGACAAGTGGTAAATAGCCCATAGCCGTGTGAGCGCCAAGTAGAAGAGATGCGCGTAGTCCTTGCGCGAAGGGAATGGTGGTAAGGATAGTCCACGGGATCCCAAAGCATCGTTTCTCTCAAGAGCTCGTTTCGACAACTCTTGGGATTGAGAGGTTGACGAGTATACATGAGTACCTACACAAAACAAATACAAAGAGAAAATTGTGTGTGCATGGTATATGTACACATCATCCATCATGAGGCACACATGCACGTGTCGGTTAGCACTAAATAGCCAATGCTCAAATAAATGAGATGCGTGATATAGAAACATGTCATCCATCATGAGAGGTTTGTTATTATGTATGGCATAATGGAGACTCAAAGGATGTAATGCATCATGAGAAATATCTAGAGCATTGTTATTCATGGAATGCATATGGTGCAAGCAATTATGTGAACCATGCAAAGTATGGAATGCATCAAGATCTCCTAATATGTATGAGGAAACTATGGGGGTCTCCTCATGAGCATGAGTAGCAACATCACGTGGAGAATATTGACAGCATCCAAAACAATGCATATTCGGTTCAATGTGATCATGGCATGGCATAGCGGATGAATTGCGCAAATCATGTAAAGGGAGCATGGCAATATCATCACATGAAAAACAAAAGCCAATGACCACCATCTCGTCATCTATGCCATAAGTGCAAATAGGATTGATTTTAATGGGGCATGCATAGTTACTATGTTGATATTGAAATGAAGCAATATGGGAGATCTCACTCATAGCATATGACAAGTTCAATGGATTGTCAAACATGAAGTGACCAATAGAATTTTCACATGATATCCTATGGAGCATAGCATCACAACTAGGCAACTCAACATGCTCATCATCATATTCATCATAAATAGGTAAGTCAAGGCATGAAGGAGTTTCACTAGCATGAAGCATGGCAATAGGTGTGTCAACATCATGGTAGCAATCGTTGTCAAGGGTGTCCACTAGTGGGACAAGAGAAGCACCATCACCTATGTTACCTTTGGAGCAACGCTCATGTGTTGTAGGTGAGGTGTCGAGGATCGTCTCATTGTCATCTTCATCTTGATGGAACCATGTGGGGGGTGTATCATCGTCCACCATGGCCATCGGTTTCTCCATTGAAGGGATGGACTCGTCGAGGATAGGCGTGTCGTCATGTAGGAGACCTAGCACCAAAGAAGAAAACACACTAGGAGTAGAGGTTAAGTCGTTAGAAATCATAGTGGCCTCACAAGCCGTGTCAACTACCTCACTCACTAAGTGTAGTGGCTCACTCACTTCCTCAAAATGCTCTCACTCATATGGTTGGTGGAGTCACTCGAATGGCGCTCAACCTCACATAGGATGTGTGCCATGCTCTCATGTGTGGGGCTAGTGGTGGTCACACTCATCCTCTCATAGGAAATGCTCTCAATGTCACGTATGGTGGAGTCACTCATGTCACTCATGGGGTGGTGGCTCTCCTCACATGGCACTTGGGGCATCTCGACATTTGTGGGTGTCGGAGAGATGTAGGTGCAAATGTCTCCATGCTCAACTCCTATCGCCGTGGTCGAAGGGGATGGCCCTTGCTCGACCTTCTTGTCACCGTCTTGGTGTTGGAGGCCCATTGATGTGGCACCTCATAGCTCGTCTCCATGACCGAAGGGAGTTTCCCATGCTCGGCCATCTTCCTTAAGGGGCTTCCGAAGATGGAAGTGTCGCCCTCGCTCGTAGTACTTGATGAAGTCAAAGTAGGCGTACTCGTGGGAAGTAGGCGAAGATGCCGTACGTCCAAAGGCGAAGATGCCTTGAGAACACTTGGCGAAGATGCCGAAGTGGTTGATGTAGTCATAGCGCCGTCTTGGTAGTGGTCGTCTCGCGGTCTTCTTTTGTGCTCTTGAAGCTTGGACTTGGCGTGAAGTAGGTCTTGTTGGGACTTGTGCATTTGCGCTTGTGGAGCATCTTCATGATGATGATGTCGTTGTCGTGCTTGAGCTCGTAGTAGATGTTGTTCCTCGTCGTCGTGCACATGATGCTTGGAGGTGACTTGCCCTTCATGACGATGTTGATCACGAGCGTGATGGTGGTCGCCATGTAGATGTGGACGAGGACGATTTGCACTTTCATCTTTTTCATGCTCCGAAGACTTGTGGCTTGACCGTCGTCGTCTTGAGGATGATGAAGTGGAAGAAGACTTGATCAAGGCCCGAATCTCTTCCATCCTCGCATCTTGCTCCTCCTTTTGTGCGGCAAGCTTGTTGTCGATGTAGTCCCT
Source organism: Triticum aestivum (assembly GCF_018294505.1). Taxonomy (NCBI): domain Eukaryota; kingdom Viridiplantae; phylum Streptophyta; class Magnoliopsida; order Poales; family Poaceae; genus Triticum; species Triticum aestivum. The sequence goes on along the minus strand of NC_057807.1, from coordinate 219,670,904 downwards.
TTTTCTTGCTTCGAAGTGGAAAATGTCGATGGAGATGTTCTCAATGCGCTCTTGCAATCTTGATTGTGCGCCTTGCATTTGTCGTTGTAGTCCGAAGATGGACCTTTTGGTGATGTAGTTGTTCACGCCGTCGTTGTTGTCATAGATCGGAGAGGAAATGCCTTGCCTATCCATCACAAGACTCGAGCAAATATGAGTGGGAGAAAGAGAAGAACTAATACCAATGTACCTTTGACCAAAGTTGAAGATGAATCAAGTTCACTCAAATGTGGACAATGAAATAGCACTATTGGTACCGATCCTTGTCGATTCTCACACCTACACAAGTAAGGCTTATAGTGGAGCTCGGTGAGGATAGTGGCACAAAAATTTAATGCAAAATGTTAGCAAGAGTCAATAATGTTGAAAAAGATTCACAAATTCGCAAGTGAAACAAATGGACCAATAGCAAAGAATGGCACACGGAAACACACACATGGATAGATAAATGGGGTCGTGCAACCAAGGAGTGAGCACAAAATGTGGAATCCACGGAAAACGCTCGTGTTGCACAACTCAAGAGAGACGCTAGCACGATTGCTCAATAGGCGGATACGGCACTTGTGCACAACCTATAAGATGCAAAATGGATATTCTTCTATCCCAAGTATGCTATGTATGTATGGTTCCCGGTGTTTCTCTCAAGCATGATATCATATGATGTAGATTTTGGTATGGCTCTTATGTTCAATGGGGTATGATGTTATGGCACTTGCTCACGAGCTCTTTGCTCTCTTTTTGCTTAAAAGCTTTTTCTCTTTTTTTTCTATGGCCACTTTGCACAATGCACAAACCAAGATAGCAATTGTGTATATGCGGGAACAAACTTGAGGCACGATGGATGATATGATACCAATATGATATGGTATGTATGCAATGGAATGTATGGACCACTAATGTGCACAAGTAACGTTGCCGGCAATACTCAAATGGCTAGTCTCGATAGGCAAGTAACGCAAAATGGGCTAGGGGTTAACAATGCAATTGCAAGGGAATATACAAAGGTGTCGTCGAGGTTACCGTCCTTTGCAATAATGAGTGGTGGTGTTCTTGGTGTAGATACCAAGATGATGGAGACTCGTCCCTAAGTAGCCGAAACACCTTAGGAAACGAAAAAACCGCGAACTCAAAATCTCAAACGTCAAATGTCAAAATGGTGGTAGTAGAGAGCGGTGGTGGTTTGCACTTGGCAATGCGGAGGTGGGATGACGGGCTATACACGTGTCAAAGTTGAAGTTGCCGTCCCTAAGTAGCCGAAACACCTTAGGAGACACAAGCCACAACTCGAAAAAGCTCAATCAACAGTTGGGTTAAGTTGGGTTGTCGGAAGTGGTGGTGGTGGTTGATGAAGAAGCAATCGTCCCTAAGTAGCCAAAACACCTTAGGATACTCGAATCACTACTCAAGCAACCACTAATGCTATGGGGAACAAAATTGGTTAGGTTGCGGAAGTCGGTGGTGGCTATGCGGATGATATGGTGGAAGGCCTAGGCAAACTTGCCAAATTTTCAAAAATTTGATGGAGTCAAATGGTGGTGGTAGTATTTTTATGGGATGGGGGATGCCAATAGCTTCAAAACGAGCTAAAGAACGTCAAAATCGGACTCCGAATGAATTAGTTATGGCCAAAACGGTGAAATGGAAAAAACTGAAATGACAGGGGCCGGACATTCGGGGCTCGGGCCGGATTTCCGGGACCTGATGTCCAGAACCTTGTGCGAAAATGCACTCCAGGAGCCGGATGTCCGGCTTGGGGCCCGGATGTCTGGCTTGAGGCCCGGATTTCCGGCCCGACGATTCCAGATCGGGATTTGGACTTCGAAACTCGATTTGGGGCGGAAATGGATGATTTCAAGAGCAAAATTTGATGGATTTTGTGGAGGAAAGATGGGGAAACTTGGGGAGATGCTAGATCCACTTGAAACCAAGCAAATCCACGGATCAAAATCAATAAAACATCATCAAACCAACAAATCACAAAAAAATTTGGGGGCTATTTTTGGTGGGGATTTTCGGATTTAGGACGAAATCAACAAAATCAAGCTAGAAATAGAGGGGTATGGGCTCCAAAAACGTGATCAACGTGGCTCTGATACCATAATGATGTAGGGTGGAACCCTATAGCGTCGATCTTTCACGTTTGGAGTGGATCCTACGGGGAATCACGAAGAACACGCGGAAGCACAGAGGGAAAACACGGGGGAAACGAGAGAGAATCACTCAACCAACAAGGAATTGATCACACAAGTGCTAGATCACCACACACATAAGAGATCAACAAGATACAAAGTCAACAAAGGTAAGGATACAAAGGAACCGTTCATCTCCAAAAGGAGGCCTTGATGTTCTTCCCTAAAGAGGGGTCCTGAATCCGCTTGGGGATCTTCTCCGTAGAGGTCCTGATCTCCGAGGAGAAGTATCCAAGTGGATGAGCAAAGGCTCTCACACAAACATGAGCTAATCCAATGCTAACTGTAACTAGGAGGGGGTGGTGGAGTATATATAGTCTTAGCCACGAAGGGGTAAGTGGGGAAGGGATACCTGGGCCTTTGGCCCGACTCTACGCGCAGGCAGGCGCCGGATGTCCGGACTGGGGGCCGGATGTCCGGGCTCTCGTGAGGTGCCGCATGTCCGGGCTGGAGGGGCCGGATGTCCGGGCTGGCGGTGCTGGCATGGATGCTCTCTGGATAGACGGAGCCGGATTTCCGGGCGAAGAGGCCGGATGTCCGGGGCTTCATGGGAGGCTGGATGTCCGGGGCTCGGGCCAGATGTCCGGGCTGAAGTGGCCAACCTATGGGTGTCTTCTGTCGTTGGTGCCGGATTTCCGGGCTAGGGCCGGATGTCCGGGCTCGCGGGAGAGGCCGGATGTCCGGGGCCTGGCCGGATGTCCGGGCCCTGTAGCCTTTCTCTGGTTCCTCTTGTCGTGCCCCTTCATACTTGTACTTGGGGACTTGTCCATCATTCCGAGCATCTCCGAGAGGGTCTCCTTGGTACCTAGGCATGTGTAGGGTCCTTGCATTAGGTAGCAACCATGTCTCACGCGAATGGAAAGGGGAAGCATTTAGAAACGGATTCACCTTGTGTCCAACGGCGCCTAGTCGAGGTCTCATCTTATGTATCCTTAGGGCTTGGAGAGTAGTCGGAGTGTACATGGGGATGAACGTGGGATGCTCCGCATCATATCCTTTGCTCATCAAGCCTCCCATATTGCCATGAACCTCTAACCTTTGACACTTTTCCTACGCAAACCGTTGATTGGCTATGTTACCGCTTTTGCTCAGCCCCTCTTATAGCGTTGCTAGTTGCAGGTGAAGTTGAAGATTTCTCCATGGTGGACAGGATTTTGGTTGGGATATCACAATATCTCTTATATTATTAATGCATCTATATATTTGGTAAAGGGTGGAAGGCTCGGCCTTTTGCCTGGTGTTTTGTTCCACTCTTGCCGCCCTAGTTTCCGTCATACCGGTGTTATGTTCCCGGATTTTGCGTTCCTTACGCGGTCGGGTGATTTATGGGACCCCCTTGACAGTTCGCTTTGAATAAAACTCCTCCAGCAAGGCCCAACATTGACTTTTACCATTTGCCTAACCACCACCTACTTTTCCCTTGGGAGTCGCTCTCTCGAGGGTCATCTTTATTTTAGCCCCCCCGGGCCAATGCTTGTCTAAGTGTTGGTCCAAACTAGAGCCACTTGCAGCGCCACCTCGGGGAAACTTGAGGGCTGGTTCTAGTTGTACGTACTGCTCATCCGGTCGTGGCCTGAGACGAGATACGCGCGGCTACTATCAGGATGTCGGCACGCCGGGAGGTCTTGCTGGTCTTGTTTTACCATTGTCGAAATGTCTTGTAAACCGGGATTCCGAGTCTGATCGGGTCTTCCTGGGAGAAGGTCTATTCCTTCGTTGATCGCGAGAGCTTATCATGGGCTAAGTTGGGACACCCCTACAGGGTGTAATCTTTCGAAAGCCATGCCTGCGGTTATTGGCAGATGGGAATTTGTTAATGTTCGGTTGTAGATAACTTGACACCAGATCCGAATTAAAACGCATCAACCGCGTGTGTAGCCGTGATGGTCTCTTCTCGGCGGAGTCCGGGAAGTGAACACGGTTTCTGGGTTATGTTTGACGTAAGTAGGTGTTCAGGATCACCTCTTGATCATTGCTAGTTGACGACTGTTCTGCTTGTTCTCTTCTCGCTCTTATTTGCGTTGGTTAGCCACCATATATGCTTAGTCGCTGCTGCAACCTCACCACTTTACCCCTTCCTTTCCCTTTAAGCTTTGCTAGTCTTGATACCCATGGTAATGGGATTGTTGAGTCCTCGTGGCTCACAGATTACTACAACAACAGCTGCAGGTACAGGTTGTGCGATGATCATGACGCGAGAGCGATGCTTGCTTGCGTTGAGTTCTTTTTCTGCTTCTTCGATCAGGGGATAGGTTCCAGGTCGGCAGCCTGGGCTAGCAGGGTGGATGTCGTTTGGGTTTCTGTTTGTATTTCATCCATAGTCGGATAGTGCTCTAATGTATGATGATGTTGTATTCGTGTGGCATTGTATGCCTCTTGTATGTATCCCCATCTATTATGTAATGTTGATGTAATGATATCCACCTTGCAAAAGCGTCCCAATATGCGGGTCTATCCTTGGTGGGACCTTCGAGTTCCTTTTGGATAGGGTCGCATATTGGGCGTGACAATCTAGTACTTGATTATCATGTGAATCTCATCATGTTACTATAATGAATATTGTTGGGTTTTAATGAGTACTTTTAATTGGGATGGAGAATGTTGTCAACCATTCTCAATGTTTAACAACCACCATGATAGTTAAATGAATTTATTCCTTTGCAGTAGGGAAAAATTGGCTTTTCGCAAAAAAACATTATAACCATAGAGCTTTTCCACCAGCCAAATATGCATGTAGTGATAGCCTTTATTCATCATTGCTCTATGGTGTGAATTTGCCAGTACATTCAATGTACTGACCCTTTGTGGCTGCAATGTCTCATGTTGCAGGATCTTACGACGAGTAAGTGATACATTAGGGTTACGATTTCCTATACTCAACTTTGCCGTTGGTGTTGATGGGAATCCACAACCTTGTTACTTCCGCTATTTTGGATTGAGGTAATAGTATTTACGTTATTTTATACATGTGATTTACCTCTGCTATAAATCCTCGAGTACTGTGTGTGTCAGCATACCGATCCAGGGATGACACGTAAGCACAGAGACTTGACCCATTCGGGTCGGGTCGCTAAAAGATGGTATCAGAGCACATGTTGACTGTAGGACGTGACCCTAGAAACTGGCAAGACCATAGGAAAGATTTTTCTCTACAACTTTCTTTTCAAAAAGAATCTTTTACCTCTCTTCTCTTCTGAGCTTATTCAAATATTCCCTTTTAGTGAGACCATACCCCTTTTCCCTTTTGACCACTCGAAGATTCGACTGATGAGACCACTCCAAGGAGTACAAGATATCAGGACAATCACAACCACTACGGAATAAAGGAGATTTTACCGTGCATTTTAATGATGGAAACTACGATGCTTGAAGACTCTGAAAACTAGGAGAATTCGAAGGCTCTGAAGAATTCCCAGATTTGGTATGACCAAGGAATGCTACACTTATGGAACTTGACAGACTATGGAAGCTGTCAATACCCGAGATCAAGGGGTATCGGAGGACGACCAGAACATGGAGCATTAGAACTCAAAGTTTTGCCAAGAAAGCCCCAAGGCAGGAGATATCAACTATGGAATGATAGCTCATGGAAATGACAAGAGCCGAAGCACGGCTATCCAAGATGTTATCGCCCTCTTATGCCATTGTCACCGTGCTGAGTTAAGCATGCAGATGCATGGAAGAATTGGAAGGTAGAAGGCTGATGGAGCATCTGTCAGCAAAGGATGCAGTTTTAACCTTAGTCGGTGTATCACCAGGATCTGGAGTGTTACATCAAGAAGTTAAGATGGACCTACAAGAAACAGTATTTTGACAAGGAAGTATTTCATGAAGAACTCAGGACCCTGAAGATGAGAGTAGCCAAGCTGGAGGAGCAAAACCTCGAGATACATGAGATTCGTCGGGAACTAAAGGACATTAGGACCATGGTTCATGCCAAGGATGTTGAAACCCAGAAGTTTGGAATGCAACCCCAGAAATATTAAAGGATGTCATGAGAGGCTTCGCGTCAATAGAGATGATTTGGCAAAAGAACTTGAGAAGGACAAGCATGATCAGAAGAAGCTATCGGAGACATGACCAAGACTTGAAGAGTTTGATGACGTTGAGATCTATAGACCATTAGAAGACCAAACCCCTGTTTTATACTTACGTTAGATGCGACGATTGTGAGCTGTCAATTGTTTGATGTTTTTCCGACAGCCACAAATAAAATCTCTCTTTTCAAAACTATTGTTTGTATTGTGTGCATGCCTCTCGATCTCTCTTATCCCACCCCAAAACCCATGGACCCCATAGAGGATGAATGGAGATGAGCTTATATTTTCTGGACCGATGAGTCAATTGGAGATGGACCAATGGATTCGAAACATGGACGATCATATGGAGAATAACTCTATAGCCGGAAAGGATATGACCCAGCATGCTCTTCGGTGCTTTGAAAGAGGTGCTGCAACTTGGTGGAGGATGTACCAAAACATCAATGGATGGCAAGGAGTAACCACTTGGAAGGAATTTAAGTTGACTTTGCTAAAGTCTTAGTTTGTGTCCCAGAAGTTGAAGCCTTATGGAAGTGATATGAAGAAACCTTGTGCATGCAAGCTTTGTGGAGAAATAGGACACAACCATAAAGAAAACAAGGACGAATACCCTCATAAGCGGAGGATTTCCAAAGGAGTTAGCCGAGGATCTCAGGGAACTTCGGTTGGAGATTGTTCCCAAAGGTTTTGTTGCAGCAATGGAAGTCTACATTGTTGGGAAAGATACGTGAAGCCCAGAAGGATGACAAAGAGATTGCTGAGTTAAAAGAGAGGATGAGCAAAGGAAAGGCCAAAGGTTTTCGTAAGGATGAGCACGACACCTTATGGTTCGAGGACCGTGTATATGTTCCCAATAATGCAAAGATCAGGAAGTAAATACTTCAGGAGGCTCATGACTCACCATACTCGATTCGCCATGGAAACACCAAGATGTATTTGGATTTGAAGGAGCATTTCTGGTGGACTGGTATGAAGAAGGATATTGCGGAGTATGTAGTCGTAGGTGATGTATGTCAGAGAGAGTAAAAGCAGAGCATCAGAAGCCAGCAGGATTAATACAGCCTATGCCGATACCCGAATGGAAGTGGGATAAGCTTGGCATGGATTTCATTACCGGATTTCCCGGAACCCGAACTGGATATGATTCTATCTGGGTAGTAGTTGATTTGCTTGACCAAAGTGGCTCACTTTATCCCAGTGAAAACCACCTATACAAGTGCGAAGTTGGCCAAGATATATTTGACCAGGATGTATGTCTGCATGGAGTTCCGAGGACCATCGATAGAGGAACACATTTTACCTCAAAGTTTTGGAATCAGCTGCACCACACTTTGGGTCTAGGCTAGAGTTCAGTACAGCCTTTCATCCGCAAACAGATGGATAACTGAGAGAGTCAATCATATTCTGGAGGACATGTTGAGAGCGTGTGCGCTAGATTATGGATCTAGTAGTGATGATAATCTACCTTACGTAGAGTTCTCATACAACAACAGTTACCAAGCTAGTTTGAAGATGGCCCCTTTTAAAGCTTTGTATGGGAGAAGGAGCCAGACACCGTTGATGTGGGATGAAGTTGGAGACCGTCAGTTGTTTGGATCAAATGTGATCAAGGAGTCAGAAAAGAATGTTAATTTGATTCGAGATAGACTGAAGGTAGCTCAGTCCAGGCAGAAGAGTTATGCAGACTCAAAAACGCAAGGAGGTAGTCTATGAAATTGGAGACAGAGCATGTCTTCGCGTGTCCCCTCTGCGAGGAGTTAAACGATTTGGAGTTAAGGGAAAGTTAGTCCCGAGATTTGTAGGACCATAGCGAGTTTGGAGCGTATGGGAGAAGTGGCCAACAAGTTGGAGTCACCCGAAGGACTGTCAGGAGTTCATGATGTGTTTCACGTTTCCCAGTTTAAGAAGTGCCATGCAGAAATGGCCAATATTCCCCTGTAAGGACGGTTGACCCTGGAAAGGATAATGATGTTCCACTAAGTGGAGTATGGAATTCATAAGTATAAGTTTTTATCTCGGTATGTGGGATATCCCGCGAGGATGAAGAGATGAATTACTATTGGATATAAACGAGGCATGATGTTGGAAATATGGATCAATGGAAATTCCATGATGAGTCTGAGTAATCATGTCCTACTTTGGTGCCAATAGAAGGAAGGACGACATTACAATGGGATGGATTTTAAGTATGCTAGGAAGCTAGATGTTGGAATAATGATTGGTTGCCCCGAGGATGATTTCAAGGTTTGCAAGTGATGAGATGGACCATAACCCATAGGTACCAGGACCTGCCAAGAAGCAAACACATTCTTGCTAAAGGAAAAACCCTTGGAAGAGGATATGCCTTTATCAACCGATGATTTTATAGGAGTAACATAAAACCTGAGAGTTGTGAAGGACCGATAGATGTTTGTTTGGCTTGCAGAATCAATGGATTTATACGAACTTGGTTTGACGACAAGAGAAATTCTGCAATGCTTGTGAGGATGACCGAGTGTTAGAATGCGAGATTCGCTAAACCATGTACAAGGTAATGATTTGGGTGCGGGATGGATTGATCACCATACCGACTTACTCTTATTATTCGCCTTGCTATATGGGATTGTAAATCTGAGTGACTTACCTATAGTAGAGAGACGAAGATCAAAACCTTGTTTAAACCTTAGAATGGTATAAGTATTTTTCCCTTGTACAAGGCAGTTGTTGCCAATCGTAGGTTATACGGTGAGGTTTAGCCCAGACCCATTTCCTACAGGAGAAACCATAAATTGTTGACCACCAGGAGATATCGATAGTTGTTTAGTATTGGCGCCAGACCCGTCAGCTAAGAAGACCCAGTCTCGGAATAACCTAACCAAGATGAAAGGACCGAAGAATTGAGGAAAAAGGTTAAGCCGCTACCGGAAGAGCCAGAGAAGGAATTATACTGAAGATTCTGGGAAGACCGACACTGTCAACAATAAGGATGGAGTATATGAGTTTTGATGGAACCGTAACCATGCTTCTAAGGGTGGTAGCACCCGAGACCCCGGAGACGATCGATGGATTTTGAGAAGACCCCCAAACCCTAACCTATTTCTAGCCTCTCCGAATCTCGAGGACGAGATTCATTTTAAGGGTGGTAGGTTTGTAACATCCCAAAATTCTAAATTTTGGAATGTTATAATAAATAGATAGATTGATTGATTGTTTGATTGTTGTGTGATTGATTGAGTGAAATTTAAAACTTTTGAAAGTTAAATGAGAGAGAATAAAAGGACTTTCCCAAACTTTCATTTTATTTTCTGATCTTCGTGAGTTCAAATTCTTCTCACCACAAAACCCTGGAGAGAAGATGACATGACTTCTTCCATTTATTTAAATGACAAGGGGTGTTGAAAATATTTGAATTTCATTTGGAAAATATTTCCAACCCAGAAACTTTATGCAACTCGGGTCGCTACAACAGAGTAACCATTATTCTCCTTAAATGAATAACCATGTTGCGATAGACATAATCCAAGCATGTCTATGCTCAACGCAAACACCAAATAACAATTATTTAGGTTTAACACCAATCTCGATGGTAGAGGGAGCATGCGATGCTTGATCACATCAACCTTGGAAACACTTCCAACACATATCGTCAGCTCACCTTTAGCTAGTCTCCGTTTATTCCGTAGCTCTTATTTCGAGTTACTAACACTTAGCAACCGAACCGGTATCTAATACCCTGGTGCTACTAGGAGTACTAGTAAAGTACACATTAACATAATGTATATCCAATATACTTCTACCGACCTTGCCAGCCTTCTCATCTACCAAGTATCTAGGGTAATTCTGCTCCAGTGGCTGTTCCCCTTATTTCAGGAGCACTTAGTCTCGGGTTTGGGTTCAACCTTGGGTTTCTTCACTAGAGCAGCAGCTGATTTGTTGTTTCATGAAGTATCCCTTCTTGCCCTTGCCCTTCTTGAAACTAGTGGTTTCACCAACCATCAACAATTGATGCTCCTTCTAGATTTCTACTTTCGCGGTGTCAAACATCGCGAATATCTCAAGGATCATCATATCTATCCCTGATATGTTATAGTTCATCACGAAGCTCTAGCAGCTTGGTGGCAATGACTTTGGAGAAACATCACTATCTCATCTGGAAGATCAACTCCCACTTGATTCAAGTGATTGTGGTACTCAGACAATCTGAGCACAAGCTCAACGATTGAGCTTTTCTCCCTTAGTTTGCAGGCTAAGAAACTCGTCGGAGGTCTTATACCTCTTGACGTGGGCACGAGCCTGAAATCCCAATTTCAGCCCTCGAAACATCTCATATGTTTCGCGACGTTTCGAAATCATCTTCGATGCCTCAACTCTAAACCGTTTAACATTACTGAACTATCACGTAGTTATCAAAATGTGTGTGTCAGATGTTCACAACATCCACAGACGACGTTCGAGGTTCAGCACACTGAGCGGTGCATTAAGGACATAAGCCTTCTACGAAGCAACGAGGACAATCCTCAGTTTATGGACCTAATCCGCATAATCGCTACTATCAACTTTCAACTAAATTTTCTCTAGGAACATATCTAAACAGTAGAACTAAAGCGCGAGCTTACGACATAATTTGCAAAGACCTTTTGACTATGTTCAGGATAATTAAGTTCATCTCATGAACTCCCACTCAGATAGACATCCCTCTAGTCATCTAAGTGATTACATGATCTGAGTCATCTAGGCCGTGTCCGATCATCACGTGAGACGGTCTAGTCAAGATCGGTGAACATCTTCATGTTGATCGTATCTTCTATACGACTCATGCTCGACCTTTCGGTCTCTTGTGTTCCGAGGCCATGTCTGTACATGCTAGGCTCGTCAAGTCAACCGAAGTGTTTCGCGTGTGTAAATCTGGCTTACACCCGTTGTATGTGAATGTTAGAATCTATCACACCCGATCATCACGTGGTGCTTCGAAACAACGGACTTTCGCAACGGTGCACAGTTAGGGGGAACACTTTCTTGAAATTTTAATGAGAGATCACCTTATTTACTACCGTCGTTCTAAGCAAATAAGATGCATAAACATGATAAACATCACATGCAATCAAAAAGTGACATGATATGGCCAATATCATTTTGCTCCTTTTGATCTCCATCTTCGGGGCTCCATGATCATCATCGTCACCGGCATGACACCATGATCTCCATCATCATGATCTCCATCATCGTGTCTTCATGAAGTTGTCACGCCAACGACTACTTCTACTTCTATGGCTAACGCGTTTAGCAATAAAGTAAAGTAATTACATGGCGTTCTTCAATGACACGCAGGTCATACAAAAATAAAGACAACTCCTATGGCTCCTGCCGGTTGTCATACTCATCGACATGCAAGTCGTGATTCCTATTACAAGAACATGATCATCTCATACATCACATATATCATTCATCACATCCTTTGGCCATATCACATCACAAAACACTTGCTGCAAAAACAAGTTAGATGTCCTCTAATTGTCGTTGCAAGTTTTTACGTGGCTTCTATAGGTGTTCTAGCAAGAACGTTTCTTACCTACGTAAAACTACAACGTGATATGCCAATTTCTATTTACCCTTCATAAGGACCCTTTTCATCGAATCCGCTCCAACTAAAGTGGGAGAGATAGACACCCGCTAGCCACCTTATGCAACTAGTGCATGTCAGTCGGTGGAACCTGTCTCACGTAAGCGTACGTGTAAGGTCGGTCCAGGCCGCTTCATCCAACGATGCTGCCGAAGCAAGATAAGACTAGTAGTGGCAAGAAAATTAACAACATCTACGCCCACAACTGCTTTGTGTTCTACTCGTGCATAATAACTACGCATAGACCTAGCTCATGATGCCACTGTTGGGGAACGTAGCAGAAATTCAAAATTTTCTACGCAACACCAAGATCAATCTATGAACTAATCTAGCAACGAGGGAAAAGGGGAGTGCATCTACATACCCTTGTAGATTGCTAAGCGGAAGCGTTCAAGTGAACGGGGTTGATGGAGTCGTACTCGTCGTGATCCAAATCACCGATGATCCTAGTGCGGAACGGACGACACCTCCGCGTTCAACACACATGCAGCCCGGTGATGTCTCCCATGCCTTGATCCAGCAAGGAGAGAGGGAGAGGTTGGGGAAGACTCCGTCCAGCAGCAGCACGACGGCGTGGTGGTGGTGGAGGAGCGTGGCACTCCAGCAGGGCTTCGCCAAGCACCGCAAGAGACGAGGAGGACTTGGGAGAGGGGAAGGGCTGCGTCAGGACTTGGGTGCGGCTGCCCTCCCACCCCTCCACTATTTATAGGTGGGGATAGAGGGGGCCAGCCCCCCTAGATCTCATCTAGGGTTGGGGGCGGCGGCCAAGGGTGGGAGGAGTGCCTCCCAAGTCAAGTGGAGGGCCTCCCCCTTAGGGTTTCCCCTCTCCCATGCGCATGGGCCTTGGGGGGGCTGGTGCCCCTGGCCCATTAAGGCTAGGGCGCCCCCTTACAGCCCATGCTGCTGTATTGGATGTGGTGGAACATTTTCCGGACCTCCGGACCCCTCCGGAATCCTCCGGAACCTTCTGGAAGCTTCCCGGTACAATACCGGAAAAACCGAACTTTTCCCGGAACCCGAACAACAACTTTCCATATATAAATCTTTACCTCCGGACCATTCCGGAACTCCTCGTGACGTCCGGGATCTCATCCGGGACTCGGAACAACATTCGGTAACCACGTATATCTATTCCCTATAACCCTAGCGTCATTGAACCTTAAGTGTCTAGACCCTATGGGTTCGGGAGACACGTAGACATGACCGAGACAACTCTCCGGCCAATATCCAACAGCGGGATCTGGATACCCATGTTGGCTCCCACATGTTCCACGATGATCTCACCGGATGAACCACGATGTCGAGGATTCAATCAATCCCGTATTCAATTCCCTTTGTCTACCGGTATAGTACTTGCCCGAGATACGATCGTCGGTATCCCGATACCTTGTTCAATCTCGTTACCGGCAAGTCTCTTTACTCGTTCCATAACACATCATCCCGTGATCAACCCCTTGGTCACATTGTGCACATTATGATGATGTCCTACCAAGTGGGCCCAGAGATACCTCTCCGTCACACGGAGTGACAAATTCCAGTCTTGATTCGTGCCAACCCAACAGACACTTTCGGAGATACCCGTAGTGTACCTTTATAGCCACCCAGTTACGTTGTGACGTTTGGTACACCCAAAGCATTACTATGGTATCCGGGAGTTGCACAATCTCATGGTCTAAGGAAATGATACTTGACATTAGAAAAGCTTTAGCATACGAACTACACGATCTTTGTGCTAGGCTTAGGATTGGGTCTTGTCCATCACATCATTCTCCTAATGATGTGATCCCGTTATCAACGACATCCAATGTCCATGGTCAGAAGACCGTAACCATCTATTGATCAACGAGCTAGTCAACTAGAGGCTTACTAGGGACAAGGTGTTGTCTATGTACCCACACATGTATCTGAGTTTCCTATCAATACAATTATAGCATGGATAATAAACGATTATCATGAACAAGGAAATATAATAATAATAACTAATTTATTATTGCCTCTAGGGCATATTTCCAACGGTGGTAGCCACGAAGGGGTAAGTGAGGGGCGAAAGGGTAAATGGGCTTCGGCCCGAGTGTTTGTGCACAGGCAGGGCCGGAAGTTTCGGGCGCCGGAGGTTTTGGGCAAAGGTCCAGGCAGGGTCCGGGCTATCTAGAGAGTTGGCACACTCTTGGACGGCTTCGGTGCAGCAGGGCCAGAAGTTCCGGGATGGCCGGAGGTTCCGGGGGCCAGAAGTTCCGGGCAGCGGCCGGAAGTTTCGGGCTTTCCAGAAGCTTGTCCATGCTTCTTCTTCCTTCTCTTCCATGTTTCCCTCACAGATGGTGTAGGTCATCCTTGGCTCTTGCACTCCTCCTCGTCCTTGAAGCTCCGACAATACCTATGCATGCACACGAGAGGGGTGTCAAGTAGTATACCATCCTCGAAGGGGTCAAGTGAACACGTGTAAAGGAGATGATTCACCTTTATGTATGTGAAGCAGATGCCGCACGTGTCACTTGCCGAATGAACTCTTGACATGGTGATGTCCATAGGATGCTCCGCATTAAAATTCCCACAAATGAAAACCCGGGGCAAGTCCAGTTTTTGCGAACCCAAATGCCTGTTCCTTTCCAACACCACGTCTACCTCCATCTCACCTATACCTCCCATGTACCACTCTGCCCTCATGGACCCAAATTGGCAACATGCAATGTATGAGGAATATGATGCTTTAATTAAGAATTTGACTTGGTCTTTGGTTCCCAAACCTGCAGGTGTCAATGTGGTAACTGGCAAGTGGATATTCCGCCATAAGTTCAACACCGATGGTACTTTGGCGTGTTATAAGGCTTGTTGGGTGGTTCGTGGCTTCACTCAATGCGAGGGTGTTGATTATGACGAGACGTTCAGCCCGGTGGTCAAACCAGCCACCATTCGAGTTGTGCTCAGCATTGCCACATCCTGCTCCTAGCCCATTCACCAACTCGATGTCAGGAATGCTTTCCTCCATGGTGACCTCAAGGAGACAACATATTGTGCTCAACCCGCCGGTTTTGTGGACCACTCGCACCTCGATCATGTGTGCCTCCTTCTTAAGTCTCTCTATGGCTTAAAGCAAGCTCCCTGCACTTGGTTCCACAGGTTTTGGTCCTTCTTTTTGTCCCTTGGGTTTCTCACTTCCAAGAGCGACTCCTCGCTTTGCATTCTCATCCATGGTTCCTCCATTGCCTATCTCCTCGTCTATGTGGATGATATCATCCTCACCATGAGCACACCACATACACTCCACCGCGTCATCCATGCCCTCAAACAAGAGTTCTCCATGACCGATCTAGGCGAGCTTCACCATTTCTTGGGCATAAATGTCACTCACAACACCTCCGACCTGTTCTTGTGTCAACAACAATATGCTCTCGGAATTCTTGACCATGCCCACATGCTCAACTGCAAGCCTGTCTCCACCCCCATCGACACATAGTCTAAACTGTCCACTAGTGACGGTGCACTCTTGGCCAATCCCACTCTATACCGCAGCCTTGCTGGAGCTCTCCAATACCTCACCCTCCCTCGGCCGGATCTCTCTTATGCGGTTCAGCAAGTGTGTCTCTTCATGCATGCACCACGTGGCTCACACATGCAACTCATTAAACGTATTCTTTGATATCTCCATGGTACCTCACACTTCGGCTTGCATCTATACAAGTCCTCCTTGCATGATCTTGTGGCATACACGGATGCTGACTGGGCTGGATGCCCGGACACACGCAAGTCCACATCCGGATTTTGCGTTTTCCTCGGGCAGAACTTGTTGTCCTGGTCATCCAAACATCAAGCGACCGTGTCGCGTTCGAGTGCAGAGGCTGAATATCATGATGTGGCAAACTGCGCCGCCGAATCGTGTTGGTTGCGACAACTGCTACATGAACTTCGATGGCCTCCCTCTCGGGCAACAATGGTTTATTGTGACAACATCAGCACTTCATATATTGCAACCAATCCCGTCCAACATCAGCGCATGAAGCATATTGAGATTGACCTCCACTTCACTCGTGACCGTGTGGCACTTGGTGAAGCTCGCGTCCTCCATGTCCCATCAAGTTCTCAGTTTGCGGACTTGTTCACCAAGGGCCTTCCCTCACAGGTATTCCATGAGTTTCAAGCCAGCCTCAACGTCCAACCGAATGGTGTTCCGGCTGGGGGGGGGGGTTAGCATGTCCTGTTGTATATGTACACATACTGTTTCCATGTATTTAGGATCGTGACTCACGCCCTGGCCTGCGTGCCACTTCTCTCGAGCGCTCAGTTACGACTCCTCCGTGTATAAGTTGTATCGGCTGTGATTGAATCAATACAGAGCGCATTTTCATCACTCAACTTTTATAAATAAAACCATTTATAGCTTACATATGAAAATGCATCTTATTATGATACTAATGATGTATGTTTGGTATTTTGGATGAAATGTTTTTCTCCACAAACTTGGTCAAAGTTTGCGAGGTTTGACTTAAAAAATCTATATACACATTATGGAACAAGGGAGTATAAAAAATTGGTTTAGGTATTTTTTGCGGGTGAACACTTGTATTATTCAATCACAAGATCCTTACAATCATCAAAAGCTAAAGACAAGGCAACTTCAGGGCAGACCCTAACCAGGTCATAGTTCTGCCCTCATCTCTAGCAAACTTAGCTAAACTATCACTAACATTATTCTGAGTACGATTAACATGAGTAATACAACAATCACGAAGAGACAAGAGATGCCTAATTTCCTTGATGAGAGAAGCGTAGATTGATCTATCCTCTTCCCGGCCTTGGATCAACTTGACAACAACTATAGAATCTATCTCAATTATGATAGGCAAGTCACTTCTTTGTAGGGCGAAAGAGAGACCTTCCATGCACGCACATAATTCAACTTCGAGAGCCTCACGGCATGAAAATAGCACCCTACATGATGAGAATATGATCTTGCCCTTGACATCTCTTAGAACCTTACCCGCACCAGCAGTACCATCCACATCAAATGAACCATCGTTATTTAATTTAACCCAACCACTAACCGGGGGACACCACTTAGGTTGTACCTCTTGCATCATTATCGCATGTGATTGATGCACCGATTTGTCGTATGAAATAACCACTTTCCCTTTGGACGAAGCGGAAGATAGCTCAGTTTTAAGACCAACCAAAGAGTCCAAATAACTCACAAGGAAT
The DNA here is from genome assembly GCF_018294505.1 of Triticum aestivum. Taxonomy (NCBI): domain Eukaryota; kingdom Viridiplantae; phylum Streptophyta; class Magnoliopsida; order Poales; family Poaceae; genus Triticum; species Triticum aestivum. Next base: position 219,653,844 of record NC_057807.1, on the reverse strand, counting down.
GTTCTAGATGCTTCCATAGGGGGAGGTGGTTTATGGTGTACCACTTCATTACGAATATGCCAAGCACGCCAGAGAGTCATCAGTAACATAGAGCGCTCAATACCAGGTAGCGGATATAGCATATGAAATAACCACTGTCTACCAGTATTTTGGACGGAAGAGAGAGCCGGTAGCATCCACACCTTCGCCATGACCCTCCATAACTCGCGTCCATGAGTGCAGCGACAAAACAGGTGAAAATTATCCTCAGTCTCAACTAAACACACATGACATAAATCATCTATTTCCAGCCCTCTAGTGTGTTTGTTCTACCACGTGGAGTTCGTCGTTAATCTCCATGCAAAATTGTGAACCGTAGGAGGAACCTCACAAGCCCAAATCAAAAGATATCTCCTCTTCTCCTCCTCCAAGAAAGAAAGTTAGGGTTCATGCCTCTCGCCGGCGCCGATGTAGGTCTGCCTTTGAAGGAAATATGCCCTAGAGGCAATAATAAAGTTATTATTTATTTCCTTATTTCATGATAATTGTTTATTATTCATGCTAGAATTGTATTAACCGGAAACATGATACATGTGTGAATACATAGACAAACATAGTGTCACTAGTATGCCTCTACTTGAACTAGCTCATTGATCAAAGATGGTTATGTTTCCTAACCATATGCATGTGTTGTCACTTGATTAATGGGATCACATCATTAGGAGAATGATGTGATTGACTTGACCCATTCCGTTAGCTTAGCACTTGATCATTTAGTATGTTGCTATTGCTTTATTCATGACTTATACAAAGTTCCTGCAACTATGAGATTGTGCAACTCCCGTTTACCAGAGGAACAATTTTTGTGCTACCAAACGTCACAACGTAACTGGGTGATTATAAAGGTACTCTACAGGTGTCTCCAAAGGTACATGTTGAGTTGGCATAATTCAAGATTAGGTTTTGTCACTCTGATTGTCGGAGAGGCATCTCTGGGACTTCTCGGTAATACTCATCACCTGAGCCTTGCAAGCATTGTAAGTAATGAGTTAGTTATGAAATGATGTATTACAGAACGATTAAAGAGACTTGCCGGTAACGAGATTGAACTAGGTATTGGATACCGACGATCGAATCTCGGGCAAGTAACATACCGATGACAAAGGGAACAACGTATGTTGTTATGCGGTTTGACCGATAAAGATCTTCGTAGAATATGTAGGAACCAATATGAACATCCAGGTTCCACTATTGGTTATTGACCGAGAATAGTTCTAGGTCATGTCTACATAGTTCTCGAACCCGTAGGGTCCGCACGCTTAACGTTACGATGAAAGTTTTATTATGAGTTTATAAGTTTTGATGTACCGAAGGTTGTTCGGAGTCTCGGATGTGATCACGGACATGACGAGGAGTCTCGAAATGGTCGAGACATAAAGATTGATATATTGGATGACTATATTCGGACACCGGAAGTGTTCCGGGTGTTTTCGTAGAAAAACCGGAGTGCCGGAGGGTTACCGGAACCCCCCCGGGAACTAATGGGCCTTGTTGGGCCCTAGTGGAGAGAGAGAGGGGCTGGCCAGGGCAAGAGGCGCGCCCCCTCCCCTTGAGTCCGAATAGGACAAGGAAGGGGGGCGGCGCCCCCCTTGCCTTTCCCCTCTCCCACTCCTTCCTTCCCCCTCCTTCTTGGAATAGGAAAGGGAGGGGGCAAACCTACTTGGAGTAGGTTTCCCCCTCCTAGGGTGCGCCTCCCCCTTGGCCGACCCCCTCCTCCTCTCCCCCTTTATATACGGGGGAGGGGGCACCCCATAGACACACAAGTTGATCTACGGATCGTTCCTTAGCCGTGTGCGGTGCCCCCCTCCACCATAATCCACCTCGGTCATATCGTCGCGGAGTTTAGGCAAAGCCCTGCGCCGGTAGAACATCATCATCGTCACCACGCCGTCGTGCTGACGGAACTCATCCCCGACGCTTCGCTGGATTGGAGCCCGGGGGACATCATCGAGCTGGACGTGTGCTGAACACGGAGGTGCCGTACGTTCGGTGCTTGGATCGGTTGAGTCGTGAAGACGTACGACTACATCAACCGCGTTGTCATAACACTTCCGCTTGACGGTCTACGAGGGTACGTAGACAACACTCTCCCCTCTCGTTGTTATGCCATCACCATGATCTTGCGTGTGCGTAGGAATTTTTTTGAAATTACTACATTCCCCAACAGTGGCATCCGAGCCTAGGTTTTATGGTTTGATGTTATATGCACGAGTAGAACACAAGTGAGTTGTGGGCGATATAAGTCATGCTGCTTACCAGCATGTCATACTTTGGTTCGGCGGTATTGTTGGATGAAGCGGCCCAGACCGACATTACGCGTACGCTTACGCGAGACTGGTTCTACCGCCGTGCTTTGCACACAGGTGGCTAGCGGGTGTCAGTTTCTCCAACTTTAGTTGAACCGAGTGTGGCTACGCCCGGTCCTTGCGAAGGTTAAAACAACACCAACTTGACAAACTATCGTTGTGGTTTTGATGCGTAGGTGAGATTGGTTCTTGCTTAAGCCCGTAGCAGCCACGTAAAACTTGCAACAACAAAGTAGAGGACGTCTAACTTGTTTTTGCAGGGCGTGTTGTGATGTGATATGGTCAAGACATGATGCTAAATTTTATTGTATGAGATGATCATGTTTTGTAACCGAGTTATCGGCAACTGGCAGGAGCCATATGGTTGTCGCTTTATTGTATGCAATGCAATCGCCCTGTAATGCTTTACTTTATCACCAAGCGGTAGCGATAGTCGTAGAAGCATAAGATTGGCGAGACGACAACGATGCTACGATGGAGATCAAGGTGTCGCGCCGGTGACGATGGTGATCATGACGGTGCTTTGAAGACGGAGATCACAAGCACAAGATGATGATGGCCATATCATATCACTTATATTGATTGCATGTGATGTTTATCTTTTATGCATCTTATCTTGCTTTGATTGACGGTAGCATTTTAAGATGATCTCTCACTAATTATCAAGAAGTGTTCTCCCTGAGTATGCACCGTTTCCAAAGTTCGTCGTGCCCAGACACCACGTGATGATCGGGTGTGATAAGCTCTACGTCCATCTACAACGGGTGCAAGCCAGTTTTGCACACGCAGAATATTCAGGTTAAACTTGACGAGCCTAGCATATGCAGATATGGCCTCGGAACACGGAGACCGAAAGGTCGAGCATGAATCATATAGTAGATATGATCAACATAGTGATGTTCACCATTGAAAGCTACTCCATCTCACGTGATGATCGGTTATGGTTTAGTTGATTTGGATCACGTGATCACTTAGAGGATTAGAGGGATGTCTGTCTAAGTGGGAGTTCTTAAGTAATATGATTAATTAAACTTAAATTTATCATGAACTTAGTCCTGGTAGTATTTTGCAAATTATGTTGTAGATCAATAGCTCGCGTTGTTGCTTTCATACGTTTATTTTGATATGTTCCTAGAGAAAATTGTGTTGAAAGATGTTAGTAGCAATGATGCGGATTGGATCCGTGATCTGAGGTTTATCCTCATTGCTGCACAGAAAAAATTATGTTCTTGATGCACCGCTAGGTGACAGACCTATTGCAGGAGCAGATGCAGACGTTATGAACGTTTGGCTAGCTCAATATGATGACTACTTGATAGTTTAGTGCACCATGCTTAACGGCTTAGAATCGGGACTTCAAAGACGTTTTGAACGTCATGGATCATATGAGATGTTCCAGGAGTTGAAGTTAATATTTCAAGCAAATACCCGAGTTGAGAGATATGAAGTCTCCAACAAGTTCTATAGCTAAAAGATGGAGGAGAATCGCTCAACTAGTGAGCATGTGCTCAGATTGTCTGGGTACTACAATCGCTTGAATCAAGTGGGAGTTAATCTTCTAGATAAGATAGTGATTGACAGAATTCTCTAGTCACCATCACCAAGTTAGTAGAACTTCATGATGAACCATAGTATGCAAGGGATGATGAAAATGATTCTCGAGTTTTTCATGATGATGAAATCGATGAAGGTAGAAATCAAGAAAGAACATCAAGTGTTGATGGTTAACAAGACCACTAGTTTCAAGAAAAGGGCAAAGGGATAGAAGGGAACTTCAAGAAGAACGGCAAGCAAGTTGCTGCTCAAGTGAAGAAGCCCAAGTCTGGACCTAAGCCTGAGACTAAGTGCTTCTACTGCAAAGGGACTGGTCACTGGAAGCAGAACTACCCCAAGTATTTGGCGGATAAGAAGGATGGCAAAGTGAACAAAGGTATATTTGATATACATGTTATTGATGTGTACTTTACTAGTGTTTATAGCAACCCCTCGGTATTTGGTACTGGTTCAGTTGCTAAGAGTAATAACTCGAAACGGGAGTTGCAGAATAAACAGAAACTAGTTAAGGGTGAAGTGACGATGTGTCTTCAAAGTAGTTTCAAGATTGATATGATCATCATCGCACACTCCCCATACTTCCGGGATTAGTGTTGAACCTAAATAAATGTTATTTGGTGCTTGCGTTGAGCATGAATATGATTTGATCATGTTTATTGCAATACGGTTATTCATTTAAGTAAGAGAATAAACTATTGTTCTGTTTACATGAATAAAACCTTATATGGTTACACACCCAATGAAAATGGTTCATTGGATCTCGATCGTAGTGATACACATATTCATAATATTGAAACCAAAAGATGCAAAGTTAATAATGATAGTACAACTTATTTGTGGCACTGCCGTTTAGGTCATATTGGTGTAAAGCGCATGAAGAAACTCCATGCTGATGGGATTTTGGAATCACTTGATTATGAATCACTTGATGCTTGCGAACCATGCCTCATGGGCAAGATGACTAAGACTCCATTCTCCCGAACAGTGGAGCGAGCAACTGACTTATTGGAAATAATACATACTGATGTATGCGATCCGATGAGTGTTAAGGCTCGCGGCGGGTATCGTTATTTTCTAACCTTCACAGATGATTTGAGCAGATATGGGTATATCTTCTTGTTGAAACATAAGTCTGAAACATTTGAAAAGTTCAAAGAATTTCAAAGTGAAGTGGAAAATCATCGTGACAAGAAAATAAGGTTTCTACGATCTGATCGCGGAGACAAATATTTGAGTTACGAGTTTGGTCTTCAATTAAAACAATGTGGAATAGTTTCACAAATTCATGCCACCTAGAACACCACATCATAATGGTGTGTCCGAACGTCATAACCGTACTTTATTGGATATAGTACAATCTATGATGTTTCTTACCGATTTACCAATATCGTTTTGGGATCATGCATTAGAGACAGCTGCATTCACGTTAAAAGGGCGCCATCTAAATCCGTTGAGACGACACCATATGAACTGTGGTTTAGCAAGAAACCCAAGTTGTTGTTTCTTAAAGTTTGGAGTTGCGATGCTTATATGAAAAAGGTTTTCAACCTGATAAGCTCGAACCCAAATCAGAGAAGTGCGTCTTCATAGAATACCCAAAGGAAACTGTTGGGTACACCTTCTATCACAGACCCGAAGGCAAAACATTCGTTGCTAATAATGGATCCTTTCTAGAGAAGGAGTTTCTCTCGAAAGAAGTGAGTGGGAGAAAAGTAGAACTTGATGAGGTAACTGTACCTTCTCCCGAATTGGAAAATTGTTCATCACTGAAATCAATTCCAGTGATTTCTACACCAATTAGTGAGGAAGCTAATGATGATGATCATGAAACTTCAGATGAAGTTACTACAGAACCTCGTAGGTCTTCCAGAGTACGGCCCGCACCAGAGTGGTACGGTAATCCTATTTTGGAAGTCATGTTACTAGACCATGATGAACCTACGAACTATGAGTAAGCGATGATGAGCCCAGATTCCGCAAAATGGCTTAAGGCCATGAAATCTGAGATGGGGTCCATGTATGAGAACAAAGTGTGGACTTTGGTGGAGTTGCCCGATGATCGGCAAGCCATATTGTATAAATGGATCTTCAAGAGGAAGACAGACGTTGATAGTAGTGTTACTATCTACAAAGCTCGACTTGTCGCAAAAAGGTTTTTGACAAGTTCAAGGTGTTGACTACAATGAGATTTTCTCAACTGCAGCGATGCTTAAGTCTGTCTGAATCATGTTAGCAATTGCCACAATTTATGAAATCTGGCAAATGGATGTCAAAACTGCATTCCTTAATGGTTTTCTCAAAGAAGAGTTGTATATGATGCAACCAGAAGGTTTTGTCAATCCTAAAGGTACTAACAAAATGTGCATGCTCCAGCGATTCATCTATGGACTGGTGCAAGCATCTCGGAGTTGGAATATACGCTTTGATGAGTTGATCAAAGCATATAATTTTATACAGACTTGCGGTGAAGCCTGTATTTACTAGAAAGTGAGTGGGAGCACTACAGCATTTCTGATAAGTATATGTGAATGACATATTGTAGATCGGAAATAATGTAGAATTATTCTGCAAAACATAAAGGAGTGTTTGAAAGGAGTTTTTCAAAGAAAGACCTCGGTGAAGCTGCTTACATATTGAGCATCAAGATCTATAGAGATAGATCAAGACGCTTGATAAGTTTTTTCAATGAGTACATACCTTGACAAGATTTTGAAGTAGTTCAAAATGGAACAGTCAAAGAAAGAGTTCTTGCCTGTGTTACAAGGTGTGAAATTGAGTAAGACTCAAAACCTGACCACAACAGAAGATAGAAAGAGAATGAAAGTCATTCCCTATGCCTTGGCCATAGGTTCTATAAAGTATGTCATGATGTGTACCAGATCTATTGTATACCCTACACTGAGTTTGGCAAGGGAGTACAATAGTGATCTAGGAGTAGATCACCGGACAGCGGTCAAAATTATCCTTAGTGGAATAAGGATATGTTTCTCGATTATGGAAGTGACAAAAGGTTCGTCGTAAAGGGTTACGTCGATGCAAGTTTTGACACCGATCTGGATGACTCTAAGTCTCGATCTAGATACATATTGAAAGTGGGAGCAATTAGCTAGAGTAGCTCCGTGCAGAGCATTGTAGACATAGAAAATTGCAAAATACATAACGGATCTGAATGTGAAAGACCCGTTGACTAAGATTCTCTCACAAGCAAAACATGATCACACCTTAGTACTCTTTGGGTGTTAATCACATAGCGATGTGAACTAGATTACTGAATCTAGTAAACCCTTTGGGTGTTGGTCACATGGCGATGTGAACTATGGGTGTTAATCACATGATGATGTGAACTATCGATGTTAATCACATGGTGATGTGATCTAGATTATTGACTCTAGTGCAAGTGGGAGACTGAAGGAAATATGCCCTAGAGGCAATAATAAAGTTATTATTTATTTCCTTATTTCATGATAATTGTTTATTATTCATGCTAGAATTGTATTAACCGGAAACATGATACATGTGTGAATACATAGACAAACATAGTGTCACTAGTATGCCTCTACTTGAACTAGCTCATTGATCAAAGATGGTTATGTTTCCTAACCATAGGCATGTGTTGTCACTTGATTAATGGGATCACATCATTAGGAGAATGATGTGATTGACTTGACCCATTCCGTTAGCTTAGCACTTGATCGTTTAGTATGTTGCTATTGCTTTCTTCATGACTTATACAAAGTTCCTGCAACTATGAGATTGTGCAACTCCCGTTTACCGGAGGAACACTTTGTGTGCTACCAAACGTCACAACATAACTGGGTGATTATAAAGGTACTCTACAGGTGTCTCCAAAGGTACATGTTGAGTTGGCATAATTCAAGATTAGGTTTTGTCACTCCGATTGTCGGAGAGGTATCTCTGGGCCTTCTCGGTAATACTCATCACCTAAGCCTTGCAAGCATTGTAACTAATGAGTTAGTTATGAAATGATGTATTACGGAACAAGTAAAGAGACTTGCCGGTAACGAGATTGAACTAGGTATTGGATACCAACGATCGAATCTCGGACAAGTAACATACCGATGACAAAGGGAACAACGTATGTTGTTATGCGGTTTGACCGATAAAGATCTTCGTAGAATATGTAGGAACCAATATGAACATCCAGGTTCCACTATTGGTTATTGACCGAGAATAGTTCTAGGTCATGTCTACATAGTTCTCGAACCCGTAGGGTCCGCACGCTTAACGTTACGATGACAGTTTTATTATGAGTTTATAAGTTTTGATGTACCGAAGGTTGTTCGGAGTCCCGGATGTGATCACGGACATGACGAGGAGTCTCGAAATGGTCGAGACATAAAGATTGATATATTGGATGACTATATTCGGACACCGGAAGTGTTCCGGGTGTTTTCGGAGAAAAACCGGAGTGCCGGAGGGTTACCGGAACCCCCTCGGGAACTAATGGGCCTTGTTGGGCCCTAGTGGAGAGAGAGAGGGGCCGGCCAGGGCAAGAGGCGCGCCCCCTCCCCTTGAGTCCGAATAGGACAAGGAAGGGGGGGGCGGCGCCCCCTTGCCTTTCCCCTCTCCCACTCCTTCCTTCCCCCTCCTTCTTGGAATAGGAAAGGGAGGGGGCAAACCTACTTGGAGTAGGTTTCCCCCTCCTAGGGCGCGCCTCCCCCTTGGCCGCCCCCTCCTCCTCTCCCCCTTTATATACGGGGGAGGGGGGCACCCCATAGACACACAAGTTGATCTACGGATCGTTCCTTAGCCGTGTGCGGTGCCCCCCTCCACCATAATCCACCTCGGTCATATCGTCGCGGAGTTTAGGCGAAGCCCTGCGCCGGTAGAACATCATCATCGTCATCACGCCGTCGTGCTGACGGAACTCATCCCCGACGCTTCGCTGGATTGGAGCCCGGGGGACGTCATCGAGCTGGACGTGTGCTGAACACGGAGGTGCCGTACGTTCGGTGCTTGGATCGGTTGAGTCGTGAAGACGTACGACTACATCAACCGCGTTGTCATAACGCTTCCGCTTGACGGTCTACGAGGGTACGTAGACAACACTCTCCCCTCTCGTTGCTATGCCATCACCATGATCTTGCGTGTGCGTAGGAATTTTTTTGAAATTACTACGTTCCCCAACAGCCTCGTCTCCGGTGGCCCTAGGGCCATGGAGGCGCGGTGGATCCTGGCAAGGGCCGGCGGGAGGGTTGTTTTTTTCAATCTTGTTAGGGTTTGTGTCCTACTCAGGAAGGCGAGACGGCGGCGGCTCTCTGAAGATGGAATAAAGGTCTCCCCGCCTAGTCCCCGTTCCGGCGGTGCGTCTAGCATCGTTGGTGGGCGTGTGGAGGTGTGTCTCCGGCAGATCTATCTTTGGTGGATTTGCTCGGATCTCGTCGTTGTTCGTCCACGTTCGTGTGTCTTCGGTTTGGATCCTTCCGATCTTTGTTATTTTTCATCGGTGGCGATTGCTGTTCTGGGGTGCTGGTCCTATGGGGCCTTAGCACGACGACTTCCCGACTGTCTACTACAACAAGTTGTGCCCGGCTCCGGCGATGGAGAGGCGATGACGGCGGCGCGCCTTCGTCTCACTTTGGTGCTTGTAGTCGTCGCTAGGTGGTCTACGGATCTGGATGTAATTTTTATTTTCGGTGTTCGTTGTACTGCCATGATTGAAAATGAATAGATTGGAAGTTTTTTCAAAAAAAAAAAAACCCTCACAAGCCCAAATCAACTTCCAGCAATCACGGCGTCCATCCGGTCTAGAACTAGACCATGTAGCAGTATCTCTGTACACCTCTTCAAAGGCTAATTGATAAGCACTATTTACTGTAAAAACTCCATACTTGCCTGGTCCCCAAGGCCTCCTGCCTAGGTGAAGCTCGAATCTTAATAATCTCAACTACATCGGCCGGCATGAAATAATTTTGCAACAGACCATAATTCCAAGAGCCGTTTGCACTCAACAATTCAGAGACAAATCTAATGCGACATCAACACTCCTTGTGCCTGATGGTGGCCACTCGTTAACATCTTTGCGGAAGCAAAGAATGATAACATCAGTTTACGCACCGGCCTCCACTTCATCTCTTGCTCTAGTGATCTTCTCCATCATCGATAATGCTCAGATTGTTACAAGTATAGTAGCGTTTAAAGATAGATATAAGGAGTTAGAGATAGATAACGTAATTTTTGTTTGGAAGGGCAAAATGCAGTATTATATACACGCAGGATCCACAATAAATACATACACACGCACGCACACACAATTCTATGTATGACCCAGTTGCACACTCAGTTGTATTATGTGTGTAGGATCCCTAATAAATCAATGCTTTTGACAGCAGTTAACCAAGTGTGTATGACCAGCAAGCAGATGTTTCAAACACACACACCCACTCTCTGAACCTGCAAATGCAACACGTGATCTGATTTCATGGTGCGTGCGCTGCAAGCAGTAGAGTCTACACCTCATCTCCCGGCGCGTAACCTACAGCGAGTGAAGATGCCTGACCTTCTCGATCGCCTCCTTGATCCTCCGCGTCGGCTCCTCGTACAACATTGCCGGGTCGTCGAACTGAGCAGCGAGGCTGGGCTCGTCGAGGAACGCACGGAAGGTGTCAGCCACAGAGCTGGAGAGCGACTGCAGGTTGTAACCACCTTCCAGGAAGAAGACGCAGCGGCCGCTGCACAGCTCCCTGGCCAGCTGCTTGATGCTCGACGCCAGCATGTAGAACGTGCCCGTCGTGAACTGCAGACCCGCTAGAGGGTCCAGCACGTGCGCGTCGTAGCTGATAGAAGGGCGGGTGGAGTCAACTTCGTGTATTTGTGGAACATCAATAGTTTAGATATAATAATACTATAAACAATTTTCAGTGTCTACATGATTGAGATTCAGAATGAGAAGCCACCGTGTATTTGAACAACTCCAGAGAATCTTAACTTTCCTTTTTGGCATGTTTCTGTTCTCAAGATAATAATGTGGTTCTGAGGAACTCACCCAGCTGAAACGAGGATGATATCGGGCTTGAACCGCTGCGCAGATGGAGCAATGACCTCATCAAAGGCGCACCTCATTGAGTAGTCACCTGAGCCACCGGGCAATGGCAGGTTCAGCGTTGTTCCTTCGCCACTGCCCTGACCAATTAGATTCATCTTACCAGTACCGGGATAGCTTCCTAGCTACATACACCAAATCCAGAAAAGAAAATGACTATCATGGTAATGGTAAAATAAGTCAGCAGTGAGTATGTAAGGTGATAGTCTGATGGACCTGGTGGGTTGAGAGGAAGAAGATGTCTGGATCGTCATAAAAGGCATCACATGTGCCATTGCCATGGTGAACATCAAAATCTATTATCATTACTCGCTTCAATCCATGTTGACACTGAGCGTACCGAGCTGCAACTGCAATGTTCCCAAAGACGCAAAAGCCCATGGGACCTTCAGGAACAGCATGGTGTCCGGGTGGCCTTATTAGCGCAAATCCAAGAGGTGGACTTAGGCCCAGCTTTGATGCTGCAACCTAGGAAAACATACAACATTTCTTGGCAAACGAGCACTGCAAAGGAAAATTTACTAAATCATGAAATCAGAAACACACTGAAACCACCGAGGAAATCAACTGGAAGAAAGTTAGTTACCACTGAATCAACCAATGTAATTCCAGCACCAGCTGAAAGAAGTGATTCTGTGAAAGTCTACATAAACAATGAAATTACTTAGAGAAAGAAAAGGAATATCTAAATTTTGATGAGTACAATTGTACTCCCTCCGTCCCATAATATGAGACATGCAAAAACGTCTTATATTATGGGAAAGAGGGAGTACATAATACTCCCTCCGTTCCATAATGTAGCGCATATAGATTTTCTACAAAGTCAAACTTTATAAACTTTGACCAATTTTATAGAGAAAACTATTTATATCTACAATACCAAATGTATATAATATGAAAGTATGTGTTGTGATGTATCTAAGCACACGTATTTGGTATTCTAGATGTATATGATTTTCTCTACAAACTTGGTCAAAGTTTATAAAGTTTGACTTCTAGAAAAATTTATATGCGCTACATTGTGGAACGGAGGGAGTATCAGTTAAGCAAGTAAAGTATGAACTATCCGCCGAGTTAAAAGAAAATTAAGAACTATTCTCCTGGTCAAGGGAAAGTATGAACTATGAAATTACTTAGAGAAAGAGAAGGAATATCTAAATGTTGATGAGTGCAATTGTACATAATATGAATTAAGGAAGTAAAGTACGAACTATCTGCCGGGTCAAAGAAAACTAAGAACTCTCTCCTGGTCAAAGGAAAGTATGAACTATCCTCCTAGTCAAAGAATGCACAAACTATCTTTGAGAAATAATTCAAATAATCTTATCATAAGAAGTCATTCTCTTATTAACACTGTACACAACAATATCATCTTGGACTTCCTCTATCATAAGTAAGACTAATAATTTCACTATCTGTTCCATTTTGTTTATAAAAAAGGGGCACAAAATGCTCCATCGCATAAGCGAAACTCTGTTCATTTCAATAGATTAAATAATGTATTTGTTACATTGTTTAAACAATGGTTTGTCCTAATGTTCCTTTCAACTTGCACTGAGAGATTGAGAGGTGCCAGAATAGTTCTGAGTTGCTAGGTGACATGTTTACAGGCAGCAAGCTATGCAGCTCTACCTAACATTCACAGCATGAATATCAAGACCTCAACTAATCACCAGGTCACTAGATAATACATTTTTTTTCCTTTTTTTTTTTGAAGGCAAGACCAAAATTTCTCTTGATTTGATAGGAATGAATCATACCATCAGTATAAGAGCACTGAAAATAGAAGGTTTATAAGTATAGCCTCTGGCAGTGCATTCATGAAACAGTAAAGTGCACAGAAGACTGCCTCTGAAAGGCTTAGAAAAAAGAAAAAGAATTAAGAAAGTGCATAGAGCATTACAGTCTGTGTAGCATATGTTGGTCCAGTTCCTTCGATGAATATCAAACCTTCATCCAAAGCCTTACTCATAGCCTGCAATAGTGATCTCTTTAAAGCTATTTTTTATAGTCGATTTGATATATTTTCAACTAACAAGATTTTAATTTTCTATTAAGTTGGGAAAAGGTAATGCAGATCAGAAGCAATTGCTATGAATTCTTCTTTTTCTTCTCTGCAAAGTAGGACTACGACAACAACAAAAACGCTTGATGGCAATTACCTTTTCAAGTCCAGTGATGTATGTTCTTGAATGAACTCGTGCAACATCATCAAGTGAAGCAGGGTAGAAATTTTGGATTTCAAGAACCTGTGAACCCCGATGCTGGATACACAAAATAAAAAAAAGATGTCATATAGTTACAAGCTCATGTTAGAACATTGATTTTTTCAGTGAGATGTGATACAGTACAGATGAGGATATGAGAAAGAAATATGCAAAACTTATCGAATTTAACTGAAAACACTTAAACTGTACTCCCTCCGTTCTATTATGAACAAGCGACAGCTAATATGGAACGGAGGGAGTATCTTTTTCTTTGTTGTTGTTTACCTATCTCTATAGTCCATTTTTAGCATGCAAGGACATGCAACTGCATACTTTTGACAAAAAAAAGAGCGTGCCACTTTTAACTGAAGTATATGCACAGACAAATTTAAAAGACAAGGGGAAAAATACATCTGTTAAAAACTTATAAATATAATATCACAAAAGGTATAAGAAGGCAAAGTTTTTTTTGTTGCTTACATACCTTTGGTGTAAGCTCCAATTTTTCGAGAGCATCAACTATTGCTGGCACTCTTTTGTTTGATTCTGGATGTGCTTCCTAAATACCATTATACTGGGTATATTAGGATATAAATCAGACAATACAATTTGACATGTCATGATTATGCTACGATGTACCATTTATTTTACATAATTTACACTTTGGAGTTTGGACACACAACTTACAGAGTATGATTTGATACCAGGATGTCCCTAAGCAAGGATTGTATATAATATAGCTCGACAGTAACTTATTCTCTTAACAGACTGAAGTAGCAAAACATAGTTGGATTAGGAGCCCAATCGACAAACAATTGATAGGATATCATTTGTATTTTAAACGCTATAACCTTTATTCCCCTCAGTTTGATCAAAATTTCATACCTCAAATCACCCAGCATCTACATATATATAATACTTGTGACGTGGATGTGAAAGCAGCAAAGCATTGGAGATGGCTTACCTTGTTATGACCCATGGCAGGAGATGCACAATAGAGGATGCGAGCATCACGAAGCAAACTATCCGGCAAAGGCGAATCCTTTGGAGCACCATTTACATGTGAGACAGAAGCTCCATCGTGACTCGTCGCACACTGTGCAGACCACCGACCCCCATTCAGGTTCTGCTTTCTCCTGGTGGTTTGTAAGCTGCTCCAGGTTAGGGAATCATGTGTTCCATAGACACAGTACTGTCTGAGCAAAGGAAACACACTTCCTGAGAGAAGTGGCAGGCAGCTGTCTAAATATGTTATAGAGGTCAGGTTACTGCCATACACGTACAAACAGAAAACAGACTTAGATGAGCATCAAAAGGATACCAAGAACTCTGGTAAAGTGGGGACCTAGTTACGGCTGGGCATTTACACAAGCAGGTAGTGGCATCTACTAGTGGAAGCATGAATCAGCAAGCGATGAAGCAAGTGGATCTACCGTCCTACCTCCAAGAATCGGTAGGGATAGTGGTATCCGCAGAAGCTCCATCACCTCAGTCGAAGCTCTCTCTCTCTCTCTCTCTCTCTCTCTCTCTCGCTCTCCTCTTATCCTCCCTCGGTTGAACAAGAGGAGCCGGAAAACCTCTTCCTCTCGCTAGTCGCCTCGCCATCGCCACTAGTACCTCTCTGGGTCTCGGTTGGCCACACAACGGAGCGCGGGATGGGCCGGGCAGAGCCCAACCCCACTCTCACTCACTCTGGGCCGGGCCAACCAGCGGCTCGGCTACAAAATCACCGTCTGTCGTCTTTCAATTGATTCTTTGACCGTGTCTCAATTTTTTTTTTGATTCTTTGACTTGTTGGTTCGATTTCTCTTCTCAAAGGAACCCCAACACCGCCGTCGGAGCAGCGGCGGCAGCAAGAGGAGGAGCGAGATGGCGCAGCCCAGCAAGGAGCCGTGCAAGAAGGAGGCGTGCGACATCCAGGCCTGCCTCTCCAAGAACCTCTTCGATTCCAAGAAGTACGGCCCCGTCCTCTCTCCTTCTCTTGGCTCTTGCGATTGCTGCAAGGGATTCATGCATAATTCTGGCTAGTAACTGGGGGGTTGGGGAATTCGAGCTGACACTTGGACATGTCCTGGTATTGGGATTGGGGAAACCTAGGTAAGCATTGGAGCTGGACCTAGGAAGAATTGGGATTTAGGAGCCATCATGACCTCATGCCACGGTGGACTTCCTACATTTATTTATTTGCTCTGATAGCGTGAGCGTGTTTAGTTGAGTCTTGTTGTGGCACTCCATGTTTATTTTTTGGGTCTTTTACATCTGTGTCCCTAACTGGAACCCACTACTCATATTTGCCCTTAATTTCGAAGTGTGCTCAAATTTGCCCCTCTGCCGTTAGATGCACTTATAGAAATGTCCTTCCGTGCCGTTTCCGTACGGTCAAAGTGGGTTGACTGGTATCTGGCCGTTTCTTTGACAATCTTGCCCCTGTCTCCCTGTGTCTCTTACGGATGGGACCCACTCCAATTGTTTTGGTAAAAAACCTATCTCTCACACATTCCACGTGGGTCCTAGCTAAAAACTAAAATGAAAAATAGAAAAGGACTAGTCAAACTAGATATTAGGCCCACATGCCATTGGCTTATCAGTATTGTCTCAAATAATTTTTTAATTAACAGTGGATTAGGCTTCCTCAATTAAAAACCGTGGCTTAGGCCGACGGTCGCCGGCGACGACCAATTCCCACGCCGGAGGCACACAGGGAGGCCGCAAGGAGGCCGACCGAGAGGACCAGGCGATAGCCCTCGATCTACCGCGTGCAGGGATATTGTCGTCGGACCATATAGTCGCCGGAACAAACGGCGGCGACCATTCTCGCGGCGGCTCTGGGCGGCGCAAGTGGGGGAGCTTCCATGCGAGCGGGAGGGAGAGGGAAAAAGGCTGTGTGGGGGATCTTCCATCACTAGGATCACGATGGCTACGCCGCTCGGGCTAACAGAAGGCTAGAGCGAGGACTTCGACGATGGCGGCCATGGCAGAGCTCGGAGCTCGCAGGGAAGACAACCCGAGCTCATGGCGCTTGCTGTGGAGGAAGCCCACGTCTTCTTAGGTACATCACGATGCCCGGGGAGCAGGCGGAATCGACCGGCGTGCCTCAATGGCGTCGAATCGAAGGCGGCAATCCGAGACTGGAGGCGGGGAAGATGCGTTGTAGTGCTCAATCCTTGGTGTCTCTGGTCGAATTAGTAGGCTGGTAGGATGCGTTCATGTCATAAGAGCTTCCCGGCGAGTTGGCGGGGCTTGGGGTTGCCCTTGGCCACGTTCTTGACAGACGACGGCGACAGCTCACTCTCCAGCGTGCTTGCGGGAGAGGGCTCAAGGGCGGGAGAGAGAAAGCAGGCTAGCGGCAGAAAGAGAACGAGGGCGAGAGGATGCGGCGTCAGGGGAGGCCAGCGGTAGAGGTGGCGCCCGTTCGGCACTCTCACCGGAGTTGAGAGAGAGAGTGGCGTCGGCCCGTCGTTCGGCAGGGAGAGAGAGGTGAGAGAAAGAAAAATATTTTTTTGTCTAGCTAGGACCCACATGTAAGTGTGTGTGAGAGAGATGGGGTGAGAGAAAGTTTTTTTTCAAAAAAAAAGGAGTGGGTCCTACCGGCAAGTGACACACGAAGACAGGGGCAAAATTGTCAAAGAAACGGCCAGATACCGGTCAAACAGCTTTGACCGGACGGAAACGGCACGGATGGGCATTTCTATAAGCGCACCTAACGGCAGAGGGGCAAATTTGAGCATGCTTTGAAATTAGGGACAAATCTGAGTAGGTGGTTCGAGTTAGGGACAGAAATGCAAATGGCCCTTATTTTTTCGGTGCTTATTGCGTATCAGCACATGACCATTGCTAGACAGCATTATCAATATTTCCTACTCCCTCCGTGTGTAGTGTCAAAAAAACGTTTTACATTATGGGACGGAGGGAGTATTTTATAATATGTTGGTGTTTTGATTGCATCACCTATTAATTCATCATAAGAAATTTTTGTTTCTTGGAGATTTTTCATAAGAATACAAGCACTACTTCTCCCTTGTTAACACCCAAGCTCAAATAATGCTGCTCCGAGCAGCATTGTGGCACCACCTCCTCCAGCCCATGCGCCAAGGGCGGATGAGGCGAAGATGCCCAAGTTGTCAGAAGAACCCATTACCAATTAGGAGTGCTAATCATGTTTGCTTTTTAACAGGTGTTTGAAAGTTATTCAGTCACTACAATCTTGTTGTGAGCAATGCGAGTACAAATCAACACATTGTGGTTCTTTGTCGGGCTTGCTCAAAAACATTTCAAAGTGATGTAATAAGACTATCACTCAATAAAGGTAAGATTTATCTTTA
Source organism: Triticum aestivum (assembly GCF_018294505.1). Lineage (NCBI taxonomy): Eukaryota > Viridiplantae > Streptophyta > Magnoliopsida > Poales > Poaceae > Triticum > Triticum aestivum. The sequence continues at coordinate 219,636,353 of NC_057807.1, read as the reverse complement.
CAGTTACAAAATTTATTGACATTCTGCAGTTCACAAATTCCATCTATGTTTCTATATCAGCACTTGGAAGCTAGAAATTCTAAATAGAAGTCAGAATCGTGTGGTTGAGGTTTCTATCTGAATAAATTTATCATTAGCCCGCTTACAGAAAAAGAAAGGTTTTATGTTTATGTTTAGGGAAAAGTATATTTTTCGTCCCTCTATTTTATCAAAAGTATAGAAATGGTCCCTTAAGTTCAAAACCAGCAAAACTCAGTCCCTCATCAACTATCAAAACCAGCAAAACTTAGTCCCTCAACTATCAAAACCAGATAAGTTTAGTCCCTCGTGTGGTTGTGGGTGGTTTTCCGCCAATCCTGGAGTGGTATAGTGTAAAAACTGAGGAGCAGGGGAAAGCTGCGCGTTGCCGAGGTCCCTCGCGTTCCCCTTCACCACTTACGCCGCAGTCTCACCGGCGCACAAGCAGAGCAGTAGCACCACGCGTCTGTCGAGCCGGCTGCACCATATGCCTGTTAGACTTTGCTGATGGCGCGACCATCCGGGTGCCGGTCTGATGGACGCCGAGAGGTGACTTGCAGCGCTGGCGTGATGTGGTCCGCTCGTAGTAGACATGCTGCAGGTCGATGCACTCGCACGTATGCAGCAAAGTAAAGCAGACTGGTCTACTAGGAGAGTTAGCTCACGTATGCGAGTTAATTGATCTAGCTGATTGCTTCGGGGCCAAACGCACCGGCCAGAAGCGCATCAGGATGCTTTATACGCGACCTGATTGATGAGCTAGCACAGGGCTAGCTTTGCACAACAAAATCACAGCATGAAGAACTACATTAGCTAGTACACCAGCGACGGATATTGCTCATCCCACTCGTCACGCCGCGTAGTCAGTTACTGAGCTGCCGTCGCTCGTGGTGGCACCGCCCTTCGTCCGGCCTAGCCGCTGCCCGCCGCCGGTGCTGCCGCGTGATGTCGGCTGCCATAAGAATTAAAGTGAACAAATATGGGTGGATGAGGTGGGGCCCACACTTGCCAGCTAAGTCAAAACCACTTTCGTCGGTAGGTAACCACTCGTTGTGACACGAGGGACTAAACTTATCCGGTTTTAAAAGTTGAGGGACTAAAGATTGCTGGTTTTCTAGTTGAGGGTCCAATTCTATACTTTCGAAAGAGTTGGGGGACGAAAAATATACTTCTCCCTTATGTTTATGTGTACATTAGTTACCTGTTAGATGGTGCTGCATTGTGAATCTCTACTTTGGTTACAATGACGTCCTTTTTGGAATGTCTATTTTGGTTACAAGGAGATGCTTTGTTTAGATAATTTCTTTTTTCTATCACTGTGTACTTTGGTATGTGATAAATCTATCAAGACCAGGCACAGGCTAAAAATATAATTTATCATCTATGTATCTCCAGGTGTAAACATTAGCTTGTCTTCTTTGGCATCTCATTACAGGTCTGTATAGATATCCTTGAGAAACCAAAGATTGTAGATATATTTGTGGATGAACTATAAGAATGCACTAAAAAGAAATATAAGTTGAGGAAAATATGATACTTTCAAGACTGATGGAAGTGTCAGCGTAATCAACATAACTAAATTGCAGCGTGAAACCAGCACATGGTCAGATTCGGCAAGCAGAATCAACCTCTTATTGGCACTGTGGTCTATTTTGAGACTGTAGATAAGCACCATAACAACTTGACCATAGAGTGGACTAGCCATTATGTTATATACAAAATTGTGTGCTGATTATGCTACTGACAACTGTTTTCTGTTTCATTTGAAGGTTGAATAAAAAATGTAATCTAGTTGACAGAGGATGTTTGTCTTTGCAGGTAATTTTAGGTCTGCTTGGGAGTTAATCAGGATATCAGTTTCTCTAATCCATCATGGTACAGTATATGTAGATACTGAAGTTTACTTTACTTAGTGGATCCTGTTGACTCCAGCCTATCATATTTGGTTTCAGTATGGGTGCTATGATATGATGAAAGGAAGTCACATGCTCATCAATTTGATTGGCTTAATTATTATTATTTTCCCTACTTGCAGTATGACTGGGAGAAATAATAATGCGCCATCCTCAACCTGCAGAAAGGTCTTGTGGCTGCTAGTTGTTCGGTGCTGAGTTTGTCAAACACATCTCTTTAAGAGGGATACTGATATTGCCGTATAACTGTATTATCCTTTGTATTTCTTATGCTCATGTGCAGATGTAATTCAAGAAAATAAGTGAACCCTGGCCTTGTTGTACACCAATCTGCATTTATGATAGGGAAGTGTTTTTGAATTGCATTAGTGTTCACCCTGCATGTTCTACGGTACAAAAAAAAAACAAGTTTGTATGAACACGATGCACAGAAATAAGGTCAACTGATACTGTAATAGTTAGTTAGCTCCCTCTACAAGCTAGTGTGCAATTAGGATGTTGGATATGATTCCAGTCAGCAGTTAATCCGCCAGATCATATGATGTCATTATCCTGTTGCTTAGCATTTGTGGCTAGTCACAGGTTATTTGTGATTTGATTATGGTATTACTCTCGTTGGTGAATTGGGTACTCTGTCATGACTAACTACCTTTAGCCTGTAGAATAGAATCTTATCTTGTGTGATGCAATACCTACCAAGCAAGTGCAGATTGGTATGCATTGCAAATGACCTCAAGCTGACTGCATTACATTCTGCACAACTGTTTTTCGCTGTCCACTTGGGAGTTGGGACCAACCACAACCAGTTTGTTGGTGCGTCCCCCACACATATCCATTCCTGGGCTTGTTGCTTATCTTCCATGGGTGTTTATCATCCGCTTAAGCACTAGTAGTATGAATTACGCAAGTGGGGCTGGTTTGTATTTTGGAGATCCTTTGTATTTGTAATGAATAAAGTTTTATCTCGTTAAAGCTGTTTTTGTTTCTTTATGATAAATTAGCAAAATCTAGCACTAGTAGGATGGGATGATTTCCTTGTGGAAAGATGAGGAATCTCTTGATGCCATTTTCATTAGTTCAAACTGACTTCTTTGTCCGTTTAGCTGCCGTGTCAAGTCACAGATGCAAAACCATTGTGATAGGTGACTCGATTAATTCTGCCATGATGATTTCCACTAAACTGTTAGTGGGTGCCTGCACTACCCATGTTTTGCATGATGGTTGATGAATGCCAAAGAAGAAAGGGTGAATCATCTTTTCAGTCTTCCAAACTAACTTAAGGTTCTGAAATCCGAAATGTTTTCTAATCTATGAACATGCCAAACCATGATAATTTCAAACAGAACCCATAGCCAGAATTGAGCAGCACAAAGCTCTGAAGAGCCGCGCAAACGAGGGAAAAGAAGCAAGTGAGAAGCTAGAAGATTGATTCAGAAAGATGTATCTATCGATCGACAATGCGATATTATATATACACCTGAGATTGATTTATGCACGCATCTATGTAATTCTCGCATCCAAACTGTTGTCAGTTTGGTGGCGTCTTCCTTGAGGTGGTGCTGGACTTGCGTGCCAAGAAGAGCTTCTTGAGCAGCTTGAGCATCATCATCAGGCTCAGTCTCCTTCGCCGGACCACGCTGCTGCCGGTACCGGAGGCGGCCACCACATCCACATACCGGGATGGTATTCCGTCGCCTTCACCGGCGTGCCACGCCTCACTCGACCACTCCATGCTCAGTGGGCACGGCTGCGGCGCCCGGGCCAGCTCCTCGTTGAAGTCCTCCCACAGCATGTCCATCTTGTGCTCCTCCATGACGGCGAACCTCTCGGAGCGCCCCCCCGGCCCCGGGTAGACGTCGTTGTTGGCTTGCTCGGTGGCCGAGAAGCACCGCCGGTGATGGTCGTACGCTCCCGCGTCGACCGGGACGACGAACCATGGCGGCGGCGAAGTGAAGTGAGGGAAAGGGAGCTTCTTGGCGCTGCACGGCACCGGTGGCATGGTAGGGAATGTGAAGTCCTCCACCATGGCTGTGTTTGTCTGTGTAGGACGAACCTATGGACGACTCTCGGTCTATGTCTGAATGATGTATTTGTGGAATTGCCAATGGAGGTTGCAACTTCTTATCTACCTCTCCAAATGCCTAGAGGCTAGAGGGAGTATGTCTACGGCTGTTTCTTTATCTCTGAAGCTCAAGTGATGGTTGGCGAATGGGAGTATTATAATTTGGTGGTTGGCTTTATGCTAATTGGCCTGATTAGCTTGGCCTATCAGGAGACGCCAATCAGCAAGCATAATGTTTATTAGTTGCAACATTCCAAGGTCATGATATACAGCTAGAGCTCGACATGACAACAAAAATTATCGGGCCCTAGAGAATGTGCAGTTCAGACATAACTGAGCCTGAAAGTAATAAGCTTTCTCTCTTTTTGCTGTTAAAATAAATCAAGTGGAGTGTTGGTTGGGAAACAGAATCAGCCAAGCTCCAGCATAAACTGTAGTGATGTTGGGGGTAGTGATGTGTTTTTGAATGGTTTTGGGGGGAGAGGGAGAGCATAGAAGAATTTAGAAGGAGACATTCAGGACAGTATTTGGCAGCCGATGGTGTGGCTTTACTGCTGAAGGCCAGAGCATCGGGCAGAGGTAAATAGTGCTTGAAATCCATCTCTCTTTCTCTCTCGATGTCTACTTTTTCTGCAACGCCTTGCCAGCGTCCGAGGTGGCCGTGAATTTGAAGGTCGGGGTGCCACCGCCACTGCCACATATGCCACCTATCAGAACCTTATGAACATGTTTTAGACAAAACTTAGCAAGATGGTAATTTTAATGTTTTATAAAGAAAACTGTGAAGAAATTCAGAACCGTATAAGGCCTCCTTTGGTTTATAGGAAAAGATTACTAAAACCTGGTTTATAGGAAAGGATTACTAAAACCATATGAAATGAGATGACATGTATCCCAGTTTCTATAGAAAAAAAACGAAATTGCTTCACACACGATAAACTTTTGGACGATCTGTGCACAATTAAAGAATCCACCGGCCGTTGCTCTGCTGTGAACAAGATTGCACGGCTGGATTCAATCGTCGGCTGCAAATCGTCCAAATAATGTCGTCTGGATAGCCTTGCTCGAAAAAAAATGTCATTTGATGCACAAACTTTTCCATTTGAGTCTAAACTAATATTTTTTTCTTTGAAATTTGAAGGATTAGTTCCTATCCTACATAGGAAAAGAAATTCATTCATATAAACCAAAGGGCTCCAAAGGATTTTTTTTATTTCTAAAAAGACCTATCCTTTAAATTCCTACAAAATTCATGTAAACCAAAGGAGGCCTGAAGTGGGTAAAACAATTGTGTTTCGTAGAAACTCGTCAAAAAAAAGGATGTTCATTTGTAAGCTATGCAAGATTCACAAATTTAGTTACGAAATAAAATGCTACAATCTCCCTCCAGCATCAACCGCGATGGCCGCACCCAGACAAAAATGAAAATGTGAGTTCTCTATTGCATATCTAAAAAGAAGGGAAGGTTCTAATACCCCAAAGTAACATGTTTTTTTTTGAATGGTTCTTCTTGTGGGGGTAGGGGCATAGAAGAATTTAGGAGCCGTTCAGACACTGTTTCGCAGCCGGTGGTGTAGCTTTAGGGCATCTCCAACGCTGACCCTTAAACCACCAGCATACGTTGTGCCATCCAACGCTGTCTGGACTTGTTGTGCCATCCAACGCGGGCCTGTATCGATGCGGTCGACGGTCTGGACACACTTTTTTCCATAAATCGGAGACAAGCTTGGGGAGATTTGGGGGCGTCCGGACAACACCCACACCCGCTTGTGACCACCCTGGCCCACCCAACCCCCCCCCCCCCTCGCCCGCACGCATTCCCGTCCGGCGCCAGCTGCTCACATTCATGTCGATGTAGAGCAGCCGCTCCATACTGAAGCCGGCCCAGAGCAGACGCGACCTCTCACTCTCTCTCCGCCGTTGAAGCATAGCGCCGGCCAAGGGCGCAACCTGCTGCGCGCCTGGCTGAATAGGCCTCCCGTCGCATTCAAACGCCTCCATTAAACCCACGTTTGTGCCGAGAAACCTACTCCGACCACACGTCCATTCACTAGCAGGTCAACATTAAACACAATGCCAGGTAAGCTCCTCCCTTTAGTCGGCTATTTAAACGAGGTCAGACGCCGGGCAAGAATCGCACCACAGCTCTGCTCCCATTCTCCTCCTTGCAGTATATTCTCTACACTCTCCATGGTATCCGGCGAGCAAGAAGAGCAGTTCTCCGGCATAAAAGCCGGCTGGGTGCCCCCCTCCCCCGAGCCCGCCGGATACAAGCCAGAGAACTCAGTGCTCCACCTCCCTCGCTCAACCCGACGGAGCAAGTTTCTGCTTCAAGCCGGCGCGTGGTTCACCAACTCGCCGCTCCAAACCAGCTCGCGGAGGAGTGGCGAGTAGCTCCAAGCAGGCACTCGGGGGAGCACAGCGAAACAGGCATCATGGCTGCCATGCACGAGGTCATCTGCCGTCAATGTTGGCGGAATCGTGCCCTATCGATGGAGAAAGAAGTCGACCATGGGCATAGAAGAATTTAGGAGACGTTCAGACATTGTTTTGTCGGGTGATACGTCTCCAACGTATCTATAATTTTTTATTGTTCCATGCTATTATATTATCCATCTTGGATGTTTTATATGCATTTATATGCTATTTTATACGATTTTTTGGATTGACCTATTAACCTAGAGCCCAGTGCCAGTTTCTATTTTCCCCTAGTTTTTAAGTTTTGCAGAAAAGGAATACCAAACAGAGTCCAATTGACGTGCCAATTTTTGATGATTTTTTATGGACCAAAAGAAGGCCCCGTAGTAAAAGAGTTGGGCCAGAAGAGTCCGAAGCCATCCACGAGGGTGGAGGGCGCGCCCTACCCCCTGGGCCCGCCCCCTGCCTCATGGATGACTCAGGGACCCCCCCTGACGTGAGACCGACGCCAAAAATTCCTATAAATACAGAAACCCCCGAAAATAAACCTAGATCGAGAGTTCCGCCGCCGCAAGCCTCTGTAGCCACCAAAAACCAATCAGGACCCTGTTCCGGCACCCTGCCGGAGGGGGGAATCATCATCGGTGGCCATCTTCATCATCCCGACGCTCTCCATGACGAGGAGGTAGTAGTTCACCCTCGGGGCTGAGGGTATGTACTAGTAGCTATGTGTTTGATCTCTCTTCTCTCTCTCTCTCTCTCTCTCTCTCTCTCTCTCTCTCTCTCTCGTGTTCTTGATATGGCATGATCTTGATGTACCGCGAGCTTTGCTATTATAGTTGGATCTTATGATTTTTCTCCCCCTCTACCTTCTTGTAATGGATTGAGTTCTCCCATTGAAGTTATCTTATCGGATTGAGTCTTTAAGGATTTGAGAACACTTGATGTATGTCTTGCGTGGGATACTCGTGGTGACAATGGGGTATTCTATTGATCCACTTGATGTATGTTTTGCTGATCAACTTGCGGGTTCCGTGACCTTGGGAATCTACGCATAGGGGTTGGCATATGTTTTCGTCTTGACTCTCCGGTAGAAACTTTGGGGGTACTCTTTGAAGTTCTTTGTGTTGGTTTGAATAGATGAATCTGAGATTGGGTGATGCATATCGTATAATCATACCCACGGATACTTGAGGTGACATTGGAGTATCTAGGTGACATTAGGATTTTGGTTGATGTGTGTCTTAAGGTGTTATTACCGAAAAAGGCTTTCGCCCCGCTTTATAAATAAAGCAACTTAAGGTGTTATTTACTACGAACTCTAGGGCTGTTTGTGACACTTATAGGAATAGCCCAATGGATTGATCGGAAAGAATAACTTTGAGGTGGTTTCGTACCCCTACAATAATATCTTCGTTTGTTCTCCGCTATTAGTGACTTTGGAGTGACTCTTTTTTGCACGTTGAGGGATTGTTATATGATCTGATTATGTTATTATTGTTGAAAGAACTTGCACTAGTGAAAGTATGAACCCTAGAACTTGTTTCAAAGCATTGCAATACCATTTGTGCTCACTTTTAACATTAGTTACATTGCTGTTTTTATAATTTCAGATTACAAAAACCTATATCTACCATCCATATTGCACTTGTATCACCATCTCTTCGCCGAACTAGTGCACTTATACAATTTACCATTGTATTGTTGGGGAACGTAGTAATTTCAAAAAATTTCCTACGCACACGCAAGATCATGGTGATAGCATAGCAACGAGAGGGGAGAGTGTTATCCACGTACCCTCGTAGACCGTAAGCGGAAGCGTTATGACAACGCGGTTGATGTAGTCGTACGTCTTCACGATCCGACCGATCCAAGTACCGAACGTACGGCACCTCCGAGTTCAACACACGTTCAACTCGATGACGATCCCCGGGCTCCGATCCAGCAAAGCTTCGGGGTTGAGTTCCGTCAGCACGACGGCGTGGTGACGATGATGATGCTCTACCGGCACAGGGCTTCGCCCAAACTCCGTGACGATATGATCGAGGTGGAATATGGTGGAGGGGGGCACCGCACACGGCTAAGGAACGATCCGTAGATCAACTTGTGTGTCTATGGGGTGCCCCCACCCCCGTATATAAAGGAGCAAGGGGGGAGGCCGGCCGGCCCTTGGGGCGCGCCAAGGAGGGGGGGAGTCCTCCTCCTAGTGGGAGTAGGACTCCCCTTTCCTAGTCCAACTAGGAAGGAGGAAGGGGGAAGGAAAGAGAGGGAGAGGGAGAGGGAAAGAGGGGCCGCGCCCCCTCCCCTAGTCCAATTCGGACTCCCCATGGGAGGGGGCGCGCCACCTCCTGGGCTGCTGCCCTCTCTCTCCCCTCAGGCCCACTAAGGCCCAATACTTCCCCGGGGGGTTCCGGTAACCCCTCCGGCACTCCGGTTTTCTCCGAAATCACCCGGAACACTTCCGGTGTCCGAATATAGTCATCCAATATATCAATCTTTATGTCTCGACCATTTCAAGACTCCTCGTCATGTCCGTGATCACATCCGGGACTCCGAACAAACTTCGGTACATCAAAACTTATAAACTCATAATAAAACTGTCATCGTAACGTTAAGCGTGCGGACCCTACGGGTTCGAGAACTATGTAGACATGACCTAGAACTATTCTCGGTCAATAACCAATAGCGGGACCTGGATGCCCATATTGGTTCCTACATATTCTACGAAGATCTTTATCGGTCAAACCGCATAACAACATACGTTGTTCCCTTTGTCATCGGTATGTTACTTGCCCGAGATTTGATCGTCGGTATCCAATACCTAGTTCAATCTCGTTACCGGCAAGTCTCTTTACTCGTTCTGTAATGCATCATCCCGTAACCAACTCATTGGTCACATTGCTTGCAAGGCTTATAATGATGTGCATTACCGAGAGGGCCCAGAGATACCTCTCCGACGATCGGAGTGACAAAACCTAATCTCGAAATACGCCAACTCAACATGTACCTTCGGAGACACCTGTAGTACTCCTTTATAATCACCCAGTTACGTTGTGACGTTTGGTAGTACCCAAAGTGTTCCTCCGGTAAACGGGAGTTGCATAATTCTCATAGTTACAGGAACATGTATAAGTCATGAAGAAAGCAATAGCAGTATACTAAACGATCAAGTGCTAGGCTAACGGAATGGGTCATGTCAATCACATCATTCTTCTAATGATGTGATCCCATTAATCAAATGACAACACATGTCTATGGTTAGGAAACATAACCATCTTTGATTAATGAGCTAGTCAAGTAGAGGCATACTAGTGACTATATGTTTGTCTATGTATTCACACATGTATCATGTTTCCGGTTAATACAATTCTAGCATGAATAATAAACATTTATCATGATATGAGGAAATAAATAATAACTTTATTATTGCCTCTAGGGCATATTTCCTTCAGTCTCCCACTTGCACTAGAGTCAATAATCTAGATTACATAGTAATGATTCTAACACCCATGGAGTCTTGGTGCTGATCATGTTTTGCTCGTGAGAGAGGCTTAGTCAACGGGTCTGCAACATTCAGATCCGTATGTATCTTGCAAATCTCTATGTCTCCCACTTGGACTTGGTCCCGAATGGAATTGAAGCGTCTCTTGATGTGCTTGGTCCTCTTGTGAAATCTGGATTCCTTTGCCAAGGCAATTGCACCAGTATTGTCACAGAAGATCTTCATTGGTCCCGATGCACTAGGTATGACACCTAGATCGAAATGAACTCCTTCATCCAGACTCCTTCATTTGCTGCTTCAGAAGCAGCTATGTACTCCGCTTCACATGTAGATCCTGCCACGACGCTTTGTTTAGAACTGCACCAACTTACAGCTCCCGTTTAATAAACACGTATCGGTTTGCGATTTAGAATCGTCCGGATCAGTGTCAAAGCTTGCATCGACGTAACCATTTACGACTAGCTCTTTGTCACCTCCATATACGAGAAACATATCCTTAGTCCTTTTCAGGTATTTCAGGATGTTCTTGACCGCTGTCCAGTGATCCACTCCTGGATTACTTTGGTACCTTCCTGCCAAGCTTATTGCTAAGCATACGTCAGGTCTGGTACACAGCATTGCATACATGATAGAGCCTATGGCTGAAGCATAGGGAACATCTTTCATTTTCTCTCTATCTTCTGCTGTGGTCGGGCATTGAGTTTGACTCAACTTCACACCTTGTAGCACAGGCAAGAAACCTTTCTTTGCCTGATCCATTTTGAACTTTTTCAAAATTTTGTCAAGGTATGTGCTTTGTGAAAGTCCTATTAAGCGTCTTGATCTATCTCTATAGATCTTGATGCCCAATATGTAAGCAGCTTCACCGAGGTCTTTCATTGAAAAACTTTTATTCAAGTATCCCTTTATGCTATCCAGAAATTCTATATCATTTCCAATTAATAATATGTCATCTACATATAAAATCAGAAATGCTACAGAGCTCCCACTCACTTTCTTGTAAATACAGGCTTCTCCAAAAGTCTGTATAAAACCATATGCTTTGATCACACTATCAAAACGTTTATTCCAACTCCGAGATGCTTGCACCAGTCCATAAATGGATCGCTGGAGCTTGCACACTTTGTTAGCACCTTTTGGATCAACAAAACCTTCTGGCTGCATCATATACAACTCTTCTTCCAGAAATCCATTCAAGAATGCAGTTTTGACATCCATTTGCCAAATTTCATAATCATGAAATGCAGCAATAGCTAACATGATTCGGACAGACTTAAGCATCGCTACGGGTGAGAAAGTCTCATCGTAGTCAACCCCTTGAACTTGTCGAAAACCTTTCGCAACAAGTCGAGCTTTATAGACAGTTACATTACCATCAGCGTCAGTCTTCTTCTTAAAGATCCATTTATTCTCAATGGCTTGCCGATCATCGGGCAAGTCAACCAAAGTCCATACTTTGTTTTCATACATGGATCCCATCTCAGATTTCATGGCCTCTAGCCATTTTGCGGAATCTGGGCTCATCATCGCTTCCTCATAGTTCGTAGGTTCATCATGGTCAAGTAACATGACTTCCAGAATAGGATTACCGTACCACTCTGGTGCGGATCTTACTCTGGTAGACCTACGAGGTTCAGTAGAAACTTGATCTGAAGTTTCATGATCAATATCATTAGCTTCCTCACTAGTTGGTGTAGTTGTCACAGGAACCGGTTCTTGTGATGAACTACTTTCCAACAAGGGAGTAGATACAGTTATCTCATCAAGTTCTACTTTCCTCCCACTCACTTCTTTCGAGAGAAACTCCTTCTCTAGAAAGGATCCGATTTTAGCAACGAAAATCTTGCCCTCAGATCTGTGATAGAAGGTGTACCCAATAGTCTCTTTTGGGTATCCTATGAAGACACATTTCTCCGATTTGGGTTCGAGCTTATCTGGTTGAAGTTTCTTCACATAAGCATCGCAGCCCCAAACTTTAAGAAACGACAACTTTGGTTTCTTGCCAAACCACAGTTCATAAGGCGTCGTCTCAACGGATTTTGATGGTGCCCTATTTAACGTGAATGCGGCCGTCTCTAAAGCATAACCCCAAAACGATAGCGGTAAATCAGTAAGAGACATCATAGATCGCACCATATCTAGTAAAGTACGATTACGACGTTCGGACACACCATTTCGTTGTGGTGTTCCGGGTGGCGTGAGTTGCGAAACTATTCCGCATTGTTTCAAGTGTAGACCAAACTCGTAACTCAAATATTCTCCTCCACGATCAGATCGTAGAAACTTTATTTTCTTGTTACGATGATTTTCCACTTCACTCTGAAATTCTTTGAACTTTTCAAATGTTTCAGACTTGTGTTTCATTAAGTAGATATACCCATATCTGCTCAAATCATCTGTGAAGGTGAGAAAATAACGATACCCGCCGCGAGCCTCAACATTCATTGGACCACAAACATCAGTATGTATGATTTCCAACAAATCAGTTGCTCGCTCCATAGTTCCGGAGAACGGCGTTTTAGTCATCTTGCCCATGAGGCACGGTTCGCAAGTACCAAGTGATTCATAATCAAGTGATTCCAAAAGCCCATCAGTATGGAGTTTCTTCATGCGCTTTACACCGATATGACCTAAACGGCAGTGCCACAAATAAGTTGCACTATCGTTATCAACTCTGCATCTTTTGGTTTCAACACTATGAATATGTGTATCACTACTATCGAGATTCAATAAAAATAGACCACTCTTCAAGGGTGCATGACCATAAAAGATATTACTCATATAAATAGAACAACCATTATTCTCTGATTTAAATGAATAACCGTCTCGCATCAAACAAGATCCAGATATAATGTTCATGCTCAACGCTGGCACCAAATAACAATTATTTAGGTCTAAAACTAATCCCGATGGTAGATGTAGAGGTAGCGTGCCGACCGCGATCACATCGACTTTGGAACCATTTCCCACGCGCATCGTCACCTCGTCCTTAGCCAATCTTCGCTTAATCCGTAGTCCCTGTTTCGAGTTGCAAATATTAGCAACAGAACCAGTATCAAATACCCAGGTGCTACTGCGAGCATTAGTAAGGTACACATCAATAACATGTATATCACATATACCTTTGTTCACTTTGCCATCCTTCTTATCCGCCAAATACTTGGGGCAGTTCCGCTTCCAGTGTCCAGTCTGCTTGCAGTAGAAGCACTCAGTTTCAGGCTTAGGTCCAGACTTGGGTTTCTTCTCTTGAGCAGCAACTTGCTTGCCGTTCTTTTTGAAGTTCCCCTTCTTCTTCCCTTTGCCCTTTTTCTTGAAACTGGTGGTCTTGTTAACCATCAACACTTGATGCTCCTTCTTGATTTCTACCTCCGCGGCTTTTAGCATTGCGAAGAGCTCGGGAATAGTCTTGTTCATCCCTTGCATATTATAGTTCATCACGAAGCTCTTGTAGCTTGGTGGCAGTGATTGGAGAATTCTGTCAATGACACTATCATCAGGAAGATTAACTCCCAGTTGAATCAAGTGATTATTATACCCAGACATTTTGAGTATGTGTTCACTGACAGAACTATTCTCCTCCATCTTGCAGCTATAGAACTTATTGGAGACTTCATATCTCTCAATCCGGGCATTTGCTTGAAATATTAACTTCAACTCCTGGAACATCTCATATGCTCCATGACGTTCAAAACGTCGTTGAAGACCCGGTTCTAAGCCGTAAAGCATGGCACACTGAACTATCGAGTAGTCATCAGCTTTGCTCTGCCAGACGTTCTTAACGTCGTCAGTTGCATCAGCAGCAGGCCTGGCACCCAGCGGTGCTTCCAGGACGTAACTTTTCTGTGCAGCAATGAGGATAATCCTCAGGTTACGGACCCAGTCCGTGTAATTGCTACCATCATCTTTCAACTTTGCTTTCTCAAGGAACGCATTAAAATTCAACGGAACAACAGCACGAGCCATCTATCTACAAACAAACATAGACCAGCAAAATACTATCAAGTACTAAGTTCATGATAAATTTAAGTTCAATTAATCATATTACTTAAGAACTCCCACTTAGACAGACATCTCTCTAGTTATCTAAGTGATCACGTGATCCAAATCAACTAAACCATGTCCGATCATCACGTGAGATGGAGTAGTTTCAATGGTGAACATCGCTATGTTGATCATATCTACTATATGATTCACGCTCGACCTTTCGGTCTCCGTGTTCCGAGGCCATATCTGTATATGCTAGGCTCGTCAAGTATGACCTGAGTATTCCGCGTGTGCAACTGTTTTGCACCCGTTGTATTTGAACGTAGAGCCTATCACACCCGATCATCATGTGGTGTCTCAGCACGAAGAACTTTCGCAACGGTGCATACTCAGGGAGAACACTTCTTGATTATTAAGTGAGAGATCATCTTAAAATGCTACCGTCAATCAAAGCAAGATAAGATGCATAAAGGATAAACATCACATGCAATCAATATAACTGATATGATATGGCCATCATCATCTTGTGCTTGTGATCTCCATCTTCAAAGCACCGTCGTGATCACCATCGTCACCGGCGCGACACCTTGATCTCCATCGTAGCATCGTTGTCGTTATGCCGTCTATTGCTTCTACGACTATCGCTACCGCTTAGTGATAAAGTAAAGCAATTACAGGGCGTTTGCATTTCATACAATAAAGCGACAACCATATGGCTCCTGCCAGTTGCCGATAACTTCGATTACAAAACATGATCATCTCATACAATAAAATATAGCATCACGTCTTGACCATATCACATCACAACATGCCCTGCAAAAACAAGTTAGACGTCCTCTACTTTGTTGTTGCAAATTTTACGTGGCTGCTACGGGCTTAGCAAGAACCGTTCTTACCTACGCATCAAAAACCACAACGATAGTTCGTCAAGTTCATGTTGTTTTAACCTTCGCAAGGACCGGGCGTAGCCACACTCGATTCAGCTAAAGTGAGAGAGATAGACACCCGCCAGCCACCTTTAAGCACGAGTGCTCGTAACGGTGAAACCAGTCTCGCGTAAGCGTACGCGTAATGTCGGTCCGGGCCGCTTCATCTCACAATACCGCCGAACCAAAGTATGACATGCTGGTAAGCAGTATGACTTGTATCGCCCACAACTCACTTGTGTTCTACTCGTGCATATAACATCAACGCATAAAACCTAGGCTCGGATGCCACTGTTGGGGAACATAGTAATTTCAAAAATTTTCCTACGCACACGCAAGATCATGGTGATAGCATAGCAACGAGAGGGGAGAGTGTTGTCCACGTACCCTCGTAGACCGTAAGCAGAAGCGTTATGACAACGCGGTTGATGTAGTCGTACGTCTTCACGATCCGACCGATCCAAGTACCGAACATACGGCACCTCCGAGTTCAGCACACGTTCAGCTCGATGACGATCCCCGGGCTCCGATCCAGCAAAGCTTCGGGGTTGAGTTCCGTCAGCACGACGGCGTGGTGACGATGATGATGCTCTACCAGCACAGGGCTTCGCCCAAACTCCGCGACGATATGACCGAGGTGGAATATGGTGGAGGGGGGCACCGCACACGGCTAAGGAACGATCCGTAGATCAACTTGTGTGTCTATGGGGTGCCCCCACCCCCGTATATAAAGGAGCAAGGGGGGAGGCCGGCCGGCCCTTGGGGCGCGCCAAGGAGGGGGGGAGTCCTCCTCCTAGTGGGAGTAGGACTCCCCTTTCCTAGTCCAACTAGGAAGGAGGAAGGGGGGAGGAAAGAGAGGGAGAGGGAGAGGGAAAGAGGGGCCGCGCCCCCCTCCCCTAGTCCAATTCGGACTCCCCATGGGAGGGGGCGCGCCACCTCCTGGGCTGCTGCCCTCTCTCTCCCCTCAGGCCCACTAAGGCCCAATACTTCCCCGGGGGGTTCCGGTAACCCCTCCGGCACTCCGGTTTTCTCCGAAATCACCCGGAACACTTCCGGTGTCCGAATATAGTCGTCCAATATATCAATCTTTATGTCTCGACCATTTCGAGACTCCTCGTCATGTCCGTGATCACATCCGGGACTCCGAACAAACTTCGGTACATCAAAACTTATAAACTCATAATAAAACTGTCATCGTAATGTTAAGCGTGCGGACCCTACGGGTTCGAGAACTATGTAGACATGACCTAGAACTATTCTCGGTCAATAACCAATAGCGGGACCTGGATGCCCATATTGGTTCCTACATATTCTACGAAGATCTTTATCGGTCAAACCGCATAACAACATACGTTGTTCCCTTTGTCATCGGTATGTTACTTGCCCGAGATTTGATCGTCGGTATCCAATACCTAGTTCAATCTCATTACCGGCAAGTCTCTTTACTCGTTCTGTAATGCATCATCCTGTAACCAACTCATTTGGTCACATTGCTTGCAAGGCTTATAATGATGTGCATTACCGAGAGGGCCCAGAGATACCTCTTCGATGATCGGAGTGACAAAACCTAATCTCGAAATACGCCAACTCAACATGTACCTTCGGAGACACCTGTAGTACTCCTTTATAATCACCCAGGTACGTTGTGACGTTTGGTAGTACCCAAAGTGTTCCTCCGGTAAACGGGAGTTGCATAATTCTCATAGTTACAGGAACATGTATAAGTCATGAAGAAAGCAATAGCAGTATACTAAACGATCAAGTGCTAGGCTAACGGAATGGGTCATGTCAATCACATCATTCTTCTAATGATGTGATCCCATTAATCAAATGACAACACATGTCTATGGTTAGGAAACATAGCCATCTTTGATTAATGAGCTAGTCAAGTAGAGGCATACTAGTGACTATATGTTTGTCTATGTATTCACACATGTATCATGTTTACGGTTAATACAATTCTAGCATGAATAATAAACATTTATCATGATATAGGGAAATAAATAATAACTTTATTATTGCCTCTAGGGCATATTTCCTTCATGTATTGGGTGTGTTGGGGACACAAGAGACTCTTTGTTATTTGGTTGCAGGGTTGTTTGAGAGAGACCATCTTCATCCTATGCCTCCCACGGATTGATAAACCTTAGGTCATCCATTTGAGGGAAATTTGCTATTGTCCTACAAACCTCTGCACTTGGAGGCCCAACAACGTCTACAAGAAGAAGGTTGCGTACTAGACATCAAGCACTTTTCTGGCGCTGTTGCTGGGGAGGTTAGTGCTTGAAGGTATATCTTTAGATCTTGCAATTGAATCTGTTTGTTTCTTGTTTTATCACTAGTTTAGTCTATAAAAGAAAACTACAAAAAAATGGAATTGAGGTTGCCTCATATGCTTCATCTTTATCATGTTTTTCTTGAAAATGATGGATCGGAAAATTGTGCCATAGTGTTAGAAGAAGAGTGCATTAAAATGTTTGGCACTAAATATTTGAATGGTGAGCATGATTGCAATGTTGTTAGTTGAATTCCTTGAATATCCATTATGCTAATGATATGCAAATCCACAAGCTTGGGGATGCTATGTTTTATGAAGATGATATTTTTAGTCCCCCAAGTTTTGATGAGCAAATTAATTTTGATGATAGCATGCCTCCTATTTATGATGATTATATTGATGAAAGTGGGTTTAGAAGGGTGTCAACTTTAGGAAGTAATGATCCCACAATTTTGGAGGGTGTTGAATCTTACTGTGATAATTATGAAAGTGGATTTGGAGAGGTCATGACTTTATTTAGTGATGAATCCACTATTTCAGAAGAGGTTTGATTATGACAACAAAGTTGCTATCTACGATGATTACTGTGATGAGATGCATGCTTTGAAGAATAATGATAACCATGAAACTTGTCATCATGATTTTAATTTTCAATTGTATTATGCCTCACATGATAGTTATTTTATTGAGTATGCTCCCACTACTGTTCATGAGAATAATTTGGCTTATGTGGAGAGTACAAAAATTTCTATGCTTGTAGATCATGAAAAGAATGATTTATGTGGTGGTTATATTATTGAATTCATTCATGATGCTACTGAAAATTACTACAAGGGAGGAATATATTCTTGTAGGAGTTGCATCAAGTTTCCTCTCTATGTGCTTAAATTTTTAAAGTTTTGCTTGTTTGGACTTCCTATGCTAGTTGATTGTTGCTCCCATAAGTTGTTTGATCACAAAGTCCCTATGCATAGGAAGTCGGTTAGACTTAAATGTGCTAGTCATATTCTTCATGATGCTCCCATTATGTTTCAATTCTTATCTTTTATGTGAGCATCATTGAAATCATCATGCCTAGCTAAAAAGGCATTAAAGAAAAGCGCTTGTTGGGAGACAACCCAATATTTACACTTACTATTTTTGTGTGTTCACATGATTATGTTACTGTATTAATCATGTTTTATAGCTTTCGTTTCAATAAAGTGCAAAGAAGAACCTTTGGGAAGACTTGGGTGAAAGTTAATGTGATCTTGTTGTAAAAAACAGAAACTTTGCACTCACGAGGTTAGCTGTCATTTTTTTTACAGAAGAGTGATTTTAAGTTGGTTATTGTTGCAGAAGATTAATAGACAAATTACTCACGTCTACCAATTTATTTCAGAATTTTTGGAGTTACAGAAGTATTCGGGAGTTACAGATTACCACAGACTGTTATGTTTTTGACAGATTCTGTTTTCTATGTGTTGTTTGCTTATTTTGATGAATATATGAGTAGTATCGGAGGGTATGAACCATAGAGAAGTTGGAATACAATAGATATAACACCAATATGAATTTAGAATGAGTTCACAACGTACCTAAGTGGTGATTTTATTTTCTTATACTAACAGAGCTTACAAGTTTTCTGTTGAGTTTTGTGTTGTGAAGTTTTCAAGTTTTGGGTAAAGATTCGATGGACTATAAGGAGTGGCAAGAGCCTAAGCATGGGGATGCCCAAGGAACCCCAAGGTAATATTCAAGGACAACCAAGAGCCTAAGTTTGGGGATGCCCCGGATGGCATCCCCTCTTTCATCTTCGTTCATCGGTAACATTACTTGGAGCTATATTTTTATTCACCACATGATATGTTGTTTTGCTTGGAGCGTCATTTTATTTTATTTTGTTTTGCTTGATGTTTGAATAATATCCTAAGATTTGAAATTCTTTAATGTTAGAGAGTCTTCACATAGTTGCATAATTATTCAATTACTCATTGATCTTCACTTATATCTTTCGGAGTAGTTTGTCGTTTGCTCTAGTGCTTCACTTATATCTTTTTAGAGCACAGAGGTGGCTTTATTTTGAAGAAATAGATGAACTCTCATGCTTCACTTATATTATTTTGAGAGTCTTAAACAACATGGTAATTTTCTTAGGTTATGAATTTAGTCCTAATATGATGGGCATCCAAAAGGGATATAATAAAAACTTTCATATAAAGTTAATTGAATACTATGAGAAGTTTGATTCCTTATGATTGTTTTGAGATATGAGGATGGTGATATTAGGGTCATGCTAGTGGGGTAATTGTGAATTTGAGAGATACTTGTGTTAAAGTTTGTGATTCCCGTAGCATGCACATGGTGAACCGTTATGTGATGAAGTTGGAGCATGATTTATTTATTGTTTGTCATCCTTCGTGTGGAGGTCGGGATCGCGCGATGGTTAACTCCTACCAACCCTTCCCCTAGGAGCATGCGCGTAGTGCTTGGTTTTGATGACTTGTAGATTTTTGCAATAAGTATGTGAGTTCTTTATGACTAATGTTGAGTCCATGGATTATACGCACTCTCACCCTTCCACCATTGCTAGCCTCTCTAGTATCGCGCAACTTTCACCGGTACCATACACCCACCATAACCTTCCTCAAAACAGCCACCATACCTACCTATTATGGCATTTCCATAGCCATTACGAGATATATTGCCATGCAACCTTCCACTGTTCCGTTTATTATGACACGCTTCATCATTGTCATATTGCTTTGCATGATCATGTAGTTGACATCGTATTTGTGGCGAAGCCACCGTTCATAATTTTTTCATACATGTCACTCTTGATTCATTGCACATCCCAGTACACCGCCGGAGGCATTCATATAGAGTAATATTTTGTTCTAAGTATCGAGTTGTAATCCTTGAGTTGTAAGTAAATAAAAGTGTGATGATCTTCATTATTAGAGCATTGTCCCAGTGAGGAAAGGATGATGGAGACTATGATTCCCCCACAAGTCGGGATGAGACTCCGGACGAAAAATAAATAAAAAATAAAAAAAGAGGCCAAAAAAATAGAAGGACAAAAAAACATAAAAAACAAGAAAATGAGAGAAAAAGAGAGAAGGGGCAATGCTACTATCCTTTTACCACACTTGTGCTTCAAAGTAGCACCATGATCTTCATGAGAGAGAGTCTCCTATGTTGTCACTTTCATATACTAGTGGGAATTTAACATTTTAGAACTTGGCTTGTATATTCCAATGATGGGCTTCCTCAAAATGCCCTAGGTCTTCGTGAGCAAGCGAGTTGGATGCACACCCACTTAGTTTCTTTTTGAGCTATCAAAGACTTATAGCTCTAGTGCATCCGTTGCATGGCAATCCCTACTCACTCACATTGATATCTATTGATGGGCATCTCCATAGCCTGTTGATACGCCTAGTTGATGTGAGACTATCTTGTCCTTTTTGTCTTCTCCACAACCACCATTCTATTCCACCTATAGTGCTATGTCCATGGCTCACGCTCATGTATTGCATGAAAGTTGAAAAAGTTTGAGAATACTAAAGTATGAAAGAATTGCTTAGCTGAAACCGGGGTTGTGCATGATTTAAATATTTTGTGTGATGAAGATAGAGCATAGCAAAACTATATGATTTTGTAGGGATATCTTTCTTTGGCCATGTTATTTTGAGAAGACATGATTGCTTTGTTAGTATGCTTGAAGTCTTATCATTTTTATGTCAATACTAAACTTTTGTTTTCAATCTTATAGATCTGAATATTCTTGCCACAATAGAGGAGATTACATTGGTAAATATGTTAGGTAGCATTCCACATCAAAATTTGTTTTAATCATTTACCTACTCGAGGACGAGCATGAATTAAGCTTGCACTACAAAAAAATACACTTCCGTGATGATACTTGTTTGTCACAGTAGGTCACGTTTTCTATCATGCATGTACATCCATGACGATTTTATGACAAAATCAAGATAGTCATACCTGTGTTGTCGTAGAAGTATTCCATGACATTACCAAAATTATTATCATGGAAGTGTCCACTTCCGTGACGATAAATCATGCGTCATAGAAGTGCTTTCGTCAAGGGTGACCGACACGTGGCATCCACCATAACGGAACGCTGTTAAGCTATCGGGTCCGGTTTTGGATCCGATAACCCGTTAATAGCCCCGACCAATGGGGATTTTCCATGTGTAAAATCATCATTGGCTGGAGGAAACACGTGTCGGCTCACCGTTGGGACAGATGTCATCCACTCATTGGACAGAAGGCGCCTATAATACATCGACATGTGGCACGGCCCAACAGAGGCCCGTTCCTATTAAAAGGCTGGCCCATTTGACTTGGTCAAAAGGTGGCGGGCCGGCCCATGGAAAGCCTGTTAACGGCCTGTTCGCATATAGCCCATTTACAGCCCGCTAACCCAGGGCCCGTTATGACCTATCCGAATTAGGCCCAGTAGCATCATATGGGCCGTCCAATATGATTCCAGCCCGTTTTAACTTCCGGCCCATGTATGGCCCATGACGTCTTTCGGCCCATATGAGGCCCTTTGTAACTCTTGGCCCATTAACGTCCCGTGGTGAAACTGGCCCGTAATGAACAGTGTATCACTTTATACCCATTAACGGCCCATTATTCCATTGAGCCATTTCAAGTCCATGTTATCTTTCGGCCTTCTCAGGGCCGATCTATTCTTGGGCTCATTTCCAGCATTCGTTTGTTTACGGCCCGTTACTGTAATTTTTTGCTTGTGGGCCAAATTCAGCCCGTGGATACAGTCGGCCCGTTTGTGGCCCGTTATTACATTGCGCCCTTTTCATAGCATCATCAAATATGGCCGATTAACGACGACCCGTTATGGTAGGCCCATGAATGGACAATTCCAACTCTAGCCCGTTTACGGCCATAATGCGGTCTGTTATTGGCCAATGTTTGGCCAATCGGTCATACGACCCGTAGAAGGCCCATTGATGATATGGCCCGTAGAAGGCCCATTGTGTCTACGGCGCGAAGAAGGCCCATTGTGTCTACGGCCCGTAGAAGGCCCATTGTTTCTACGCCCCATAGGGGCCCCACTGTTTCTACGGGCCGTAGAAGGCCCATTGTTTCTACTGCCCGTAGGAGGCCCAGTGTCACTATAGTAAATATGTAGCCCATGGTTATTGTGGCCTAGTTTTAAAAAATAGGTTATTGTGGCCACTAGCAAACCGCGGAAAAAGAACTGCACTCACTACAAGCAAAGAAATAAACAAGACAACAAGGAAATAAATAAGCAAGAAACTTACGCTAGGCTATCACGACTATTACACATATTACATCCACTGGGCATCAAAGTTCGCCACCAGTGTAAATATAGGGAACAAAGCAGCATACATATACACTGGTTGTCAAAGTTGGCGACCAACGCAAATAAACGCCACAGCAAAACAAGTCTAGAACTGAAACCACTTCAGAAGATCTCAAGAAACAATATCCTGGGTACCCATAATGTTGGCAAGATGCTTAGCAAGCTTATTAACTTTCTTTTATTTGGCGCTTAAATCCTCCAACGCTTGCTGTTGCACCAAAATGTATGCATCTGAATTCTGCAAGGACTTCCTCAGTCCTTTAGCTTCCTGTTGCAGCACATCTGATCGATGTCTTTCAACTTGAAGTTGAGACTCAAGAAAACGAACTGATTCAGGCAGCGAGTTCGAAGAGCTTGTGCCAGCGGTAGTGGCCAGTAACTCGAACACTACATCAAGATAGGACTTTTGGGTTCTCTCACTGTCGTCAAGATAGTTTTTATCAGCTTTCTTGGAGACCAACAGGGATGTCTCACTATCTTGAACCTTATCTGCATTACTTCCTTTACCATTGCATAACGGGGTACTGTTCTCCAATATTTTGTCCGCATTCTAAAAGAGAAACAAGCAAACACACCACAGGTTTACCATGTTGTATACGAAATTCTTTTTGGTAAATGAGTTCAGTAGTAAAGTGGACAGGATAACAACATGAAACAAACATATATCTATGTACCATGGTCATTTTATGGTCTATATCATTCTAGTTTTTGTTGCCAAATCAAGATAGAGACACAGTTCAAATAATATTTGTTCAAGACAAAGCAGAATAGACAGAATATAAGTGTGGGAAACTATCAAATCAAGATAGAGACACAGTTCAAATAATATTGGTTCAAGACAAAGCAGAATAGATAGAATTTAAGTGTGGGAAACTATAGAGCAATAACAACACTTGTAATGTGCATGACATGAGAACATAACTGTTTATTCAATTGAAACTAGAATCAACATAGAGCAAGTTACGACAGCAAACTAGTTAAAGAAACAGGTTTAAAACATACCTGTTGCGCCATTGGAGTTTCAATTCCATCCTTCAAATTTGAAAATAGTTGGTATGAGTAAATACAGTAAGGCAAGAGCAAAGGAGTATGAACCATAGCTACAGAACCTGACCTGAGAACAAATATTCTTCTCCTTTAAGCGTTGAGTTGGGATTTGGAGTGGTGGTCCTCGTGCTTTGGGCACTGCAGTTCCCTTACTAACTGCTCGTGTTTGGGTGCTCTGTGGTGGAGACAGTGCTGTGTCAACTGGAACTGGGTTACTATTTGCCGGGGTTGGGGTTAGAAGGGGTGTAGCT
Organism: Triticum aestivum; assembly: GCF_018294505.1. Classification (NCBI taxonomy): domain Eukaryota; kingdom Viridiplantae; phylum Streptophyta; class Magnoliopsida; order Poales; family Poaceae; genus Triticum; species Triticum aestivum. The sequence continues at coordinate 219,612,604 of NC_057807.1, read as the reverse complement.
GGTTCTCTGTCCAACTGGGTAGGGGTACAATCTGTGAGAGTCTGGGTTATGTGTGGTGGAGCTGGTTCTTGGGCAAGTACAACCGTGGTTCTATCTGCATCAACTGGTAGCACTATCTTTTCTAAAGACCGTGTTGTTACTCCCTTAGATACTGCCATCACCCTCTCCAATTCAAATGGTTGATAAATAAGAAAATTAATTGAAAGTACAGACATTGTATGATAGACAGGTGCAATGGATAGTGGGGAATAAAAGAGGGCATGAAATAACTCACATTTATGTTGTCTAACCAAACATGATAGCATGACACAATTTCACATATATGATGGCTAACTAAACAGGATAGCATGACACAATTTCACATTATGATGGCTAACTAAAAAAGATGGAAAGACATAGTTCAAAATATGATGACTATGTAAACAGGATGGCATGATATAAGTATATAATGTGTTTATTAAATAGGTTGGTATGCCATAATTCACATACATTCACGGATAGAATGCCATAATTCAAAATAGGATGACTGTAAACACTAAACAGGATGAGATGATATAAATATATGATGTCTTTATTAAATGGGTTGCCATGCCATAATTCAGATAGATGCTGTGTATGTACTATGTAAACATGATGGCATGATATAATTCAAATATATGATTTATATAGTAAGCAAGTAAGCAGATGGCAATCCATATATGATGTAAAAACTAAGCAATGCAATGCAACATGCATGACATGGGTAATATAACCCTGCCAAATTTGAGCATAGACCTCAGGGGGGAAATAGGACTGGTCATCCGTCTCTGAATCCTCCTTTGAGGAGCTCTCTGTAACCAGCAAGATGTCTACTTCAGCAGGTAGCATTGTCTACTCTTAATACCTTGTTTTCACTCCAGATACGTCCATCACCGCTTCAAATGGCTGATGCACAAGAAGAGTAGTTGAATATACAAATGTTGTCGACAAATGGAACACATAATACAAAAAAATGATAGCATGATATAATTCACATACATGATGATTGGCTAAACAGCATGGCATTGCATACTTCACATATATAATGCCTTTGCAAGATAGCATTGCATAATTCACATATATAATGTCCTGCAACAAGATGGCAATGCATAATTCACATATATGGTAATTAGACACTAAACAGGTGGCATTCACACAAAGCATGTCTAAACTAATCAACTGACATAGCAATGCAAGACACGATACACACGATATGAGAAACATAACCCTGCCAAGTTAGAGCATACACCTCGGGGGGGGGGGGATAGGACTGGTCATGTGTCTCTGAATCCTCCTCTGAGGAGCTATCCGTAACCAGCGAGATATGCGCTTCGTCAGAGAGCATAGTCTGCTCTGAAGACCTTGTTTTCACTCCAGAATTTTCCAACACCGTGTCAAATGGCTGATGCACACGAAGAGCAGTTGAATGTACTAACATCGTTGACAAATGTAATACGTAACGAAAAAAGGATTGCCTGATATAATTTACATATAAGATGACTAACTAAGTAGGATGGCATTGCAAAATTCACATATATGATGCCTGGCTAAACAAGATGGCGTTGCATAATTCACATAAACGATGAAAAAACTAAACATATGGCATTCACATAAAGGATGTCTAAACTAAGCAGATGACATATTTGATGTATAAAGTAAGCAATGCAAGGCACCATATGCATGATATAACCAACATCAGCATGCCAAGTTAGAGCGAAGACCTCAGGGGGTAAATAGGACTGCTATTCTCCTTCTGAATCTCCTCAGAACAAATATCTTCCTCTCGATTACAATCCGAAATGGGTGGAGGGGGGGGGGCTGCCTTTGCACCTACCATGGAGCGACGTCTGCATGAAATTTTATTGCCACATAAGGCTCGTCTCTTTTGCTCTACATGTCCAGTTCCATTGTTTACAATAACTGTCATGCATAGGAATTAAACGTAGTGCGATTCTGTAAGGAGTGCATGCAGAAATCTAGAGTGATGGTAGCAACCTGTGGATAGACCCAAAACCAATAATAGCAGGCAGATAATGGCTTCAGTTAAAAAATACAGATAATGGCTTCTTTACTATTTGTTTCCCACCCAACATGAAACTCATAGTAGACACCAGAGATTAACCAGATAGTAGATAGATACTATTGATTGCAGCCCCGATATGTACCCCACAACCATTTAAAAACTCAAGTTTGACCATTCGTTTGGAGCTGACTCAGAGTCTAAACGGTGAACAGGACGATAAAATAGCATGTAACATTAAGCGATGCATAACGTAAGCAGACACGAAAGAGTGCGACCTCTCTTGCAGACCCGTGTAGTCCTCGAGGTCATCTTCTTGGTTGATGATGGTAATGCAGTTTTCATGGATTCCGGCGGCGGGGAAGAAGATCTGAGGCGGCGAAAGAAAGTCTGGAGGTCGGATCCCTGCTGTGTTGGACCCTTCTGTCGGTGGAGCAGCTGAGCTGGGGTGGACGACAGCGCAGCAGGAGCGGGACAAACCACGCAAGGTTTTCTTTGACAACTATCTGTAAAAGGAGTAATTCTACAAGGGCTCGTTTGAATTGGAGGATTCCAACAATGCAGGGATAGGAAATAGACAGGAATAGGATAGGAATGCACGTGCAAAATAGAGAATTTAAAAACACAGGATTTCTGCCAATCTGGGTGTTTGATTCACAAGAATTGGAAGATCACATGATGCAAAGAAGCATGGTGAGATTAAGTCAAACCACAAGAAAATGTACGGTTATAATGCTATTATCCTACTATCTCTTAGTCTTGTGCTTCATGAATAGGAATATGAAAAGGAGGACAAGTGGAAATTAAAATTCCTACGTTTTTTCTTTCAAGGAGACACTAAAGGAACAAATCCTACAGTTTTCCTTTGCTCCATTCCTTTGAACCAAATTCATGAATAGTAGTACCATAGGAAACTTTCCAATTCCTATGTTTTTCATTCACTTTTCCTTTCAAGCACTGGCAATTCTAGTAGGCAGGCTTGAGCAAGGAAAAGCCTACACTAAAAAAATGTTTTTGTGCTACTTCTATTACTTTGGACCCAGGCCACTGCCCTACTAGCTCAACTCCCAGGCCCATCGACAAAAGCATAGCTCAAACACGCAGAGATAAATAATGATGGCGTTCAGGAGAGTCCATCACGGATAGCTAAGTTGCCTGGTACCTCACTGCTTGTCATATAGTAGGATAAACTAATCGTATTTCACGTTACTATGTGTGCTCATTGGACAATATATATAACATGTAGAGTAAAAAAGAGATGCAACAAGTGTACAACCTATTTGGCGAAGCCATGTCGATCTCAGCGTGATTGGGTTGGCCGGTGAGGATGCTCTGGCTAACTTGGCTGTCGGAGGAGGGGAAGAAGATCTTAGGCATCTGGAGATGGAGCCTGAGGTACTGCTCCGCTGTGATGGAGGGTTTCGTCATTGGAGCAGCTCGAGTGAGTTGTACGACGCCGAGGCTGAAGGAGGAGAAGAGAGACAATGTTAACCTGAGTGGAATTCTAATAGCATCTCTAATAGATGACGTAAAATACATAACCACAAAGTGCTAGACGGAAAATACATCAGCCGCTCATCTTTGAACTTAACTGTCAAAACTGAATTTAACTGTCGAAATTGAATTTTGCTATCGAAACTGAATTTTACTGTCGAAACTAAACGCACTAGAGGTGAGGCTACACATCAGTCGACTGACTTTTTCATCTCTGGTCAGTTGATTTTGCAGCCGTTGGATACGAAATCAAGGTCCCGCAGTTCATCTTCAACCTCCACCCCCTGAGCCGCCAGCCCCCATCGGCCAAACAGCTGCCCCCGCCGCCTGCGACCGGCAGTGCGCCGCCCCGCCCGCCCCGAAAACACTCCCCACCACCGATCCGCCGCCCCGGCCATCCCTCTAGGCCCCCCGTGCTAACCTTTTTCTTCGGCGATCGCCACACCACCCCCACCACCGCCGACTACCACCGCCCCCACCCTGAACCCTAAGATAGATAGTGGGGTACCTCTCC